>NC_053026.1:106926976-107020085 GCF_003073215.2 Triticum urartu | reverse complement strand
ACCGTGCTCTAAAAGATATAAGTGAAGCACTAGAGCAAAAACTATATAGCTCAAAAGATACAAGTGAAGCACATAGAGTATTCTAATAAATTTCAATTCATGTGAGTCTCTCTCAAAAGGTGTGTACAGAAAGGATGATTTTGGTAAACTAAAAAGCAAAGACTCAAATCATACAAGACGCTCCAAGCAAAAGACATATCATGTGGTGAATAAAAATATAGCTCCAAGTAAGGTTACCGATAGACGAAGACGAAAGAGGGGATGCCTTCCGGGGCATCCCCAAGCTTAGGCTTTTTGGTTTCCTTGAATTTTACCTTGGGGTGCCATGGGCATACCCAAGCTTAGGCTCTTGCCACTCTTTTTTCCATAATCCATAAAATCTTTACCCAAAACTTGAAAACTTCACAACACAAAACTCAAGATAGAAAATCTCGTGAGCTCCGTTAGCGAAAGAAAACAAAACACCACTTCAAGGTACTGTAATGAACTCATTATTTATTTAAATTGATGTTAAACCTACTTTATTCCAACTTCTATATGGTTTATAAACTCTTTTACTAGCCATAGATTCATCAAAATAAGCAAAACAACACAAGAAAAACAGAATCTGTCAAAAACAGAACAGTCTGTAGTAATCTATAGCTAACGCAAGTTCTGGAACCCCCAAAATTCTAAAATAAATTGCTGGACGTGAGGAATTTATCTATTAATCATCTTCAAAAAGAATTAACTAAATAGAACCTTCCAAAGAAAAATTCCAGCGATTCTCGTGAGCGCTAAAGTTTCTGTTTTCTACAGCAAGATCAAAAAGACTTTCCCCAAGTCTTCCCAACGGTTCTACTTGGCACAAACACTAATTAAGCACAAAAAACACAACCAAAACAGAGGCTAGGTAAATTATTTATTACTAAATAGGAGCAAAAATCAAGGAATAAAAATAAAATTGGTTTGCCTCCCAACAAGCGCTATCATTTAACGCCCCTAGCTAGGCATAAAAGCGAAGATAGATATAAGTATTGCCATCTTCGGTAGGCAATCCATAAGTGGATCTCATAATAGATTCATATGGTAATTTAATTTTATTTCTAGGTAATTGTTCCATGGCCTTAACCAAAATTGGAATCTAATATTCCCTTCCTTCATATTGATAATTGCACCAATCGTTCTAAGGAAAGGTCTACCGAGAATAATAGGACATGAAGGACTGCAATCTATATCAAGAACAATGAAATCTACAGGCACATAGTTCCTATTTGCAACAATAAGAACATCATTAATTCTTACCATAGGCTTCTTAATAGTGGAATCCGCAACATGCAAGTCTAAAGAACAATCATCAAAATCACGGAAACCTAGCAAATCACACAAAGTTTTTGGAATCGTGGAAACACTAGCACCCAAATCACACAAAGCATAGCACTCATGATCTTTAATTTTAATTTTTATTGTAGGTTCCCACTCATCATAAAGTTTTCTAGGGATAGAAACTTCCAACTCAAGTTTTTCTTCATAAGATTACATCAAAGCATCAACGATATGTTTAGTAAAAGCTTTATTTTGACTATAAGCATGAGAAGAATTTAGCATGGATTACAACAAGGAAATACAATATATCAAAGAGCAATTATCATAATTAAATTCCTTGAAATCCAAAATAGTGGGTTCATTGATATTTAAAGTTTTAACCTCTTCAATCCCACTTTTAACAATTTTAGCATCAAGATCTAAAAACTCCAAATTTTTGGAACGCCTTCTAGGTAAAGGTGGATCATCTTCATTCCCATCATTATCAAGATTCATATTGCAAAACAAAGATTTAATAGGGACACATCAATAACTTTTAGATCTTCATCTTTATTATCATGAAAACTAGAAGAACACGCTTTCACAAAGCAATCTTTCTTAGCACGCATCCTAGCGGTTCTTTTTTTGCACTCATCATTGGAAATTCTCATGGCTTTGAGAGACTCATTGATATCATGCTTAGGTGGAATAGATCTAAGTTTCAAAGAATCAACATCAAGAGAAATTTTGTCAACATTCCTAGCCAACTCATCAATCTTAAGCAATTTTTCTTCAATCAAAGCATTGAAACTCTTTTGCAAAGTAATAAATTCTTTAATATTTGATTCAAAATCAGAGGGAATCTTATTATAATTTTCATAGGAATTGTTATAGGAATTACCATAATTATTAGAGGAATTAATAGGAAACGGCCTAGAATTAAAATTACCTCTATACGTGTTATTACCAAAATTGTTCCTACCAACAAAATTCACATCCATAGATTCATTATAATTCTCAATCAAGGTAGACAAAAGCACATCATTAGGATCAGTAGGAGCACTCTTTTTAGCAAACAATTTCATAAGTTCATCCATCTTTCCACTCAAGACATTAATCTCTTCAATTGCATGCACTTTTTTATTAATAGATATTTCGGTGTGCCATTGAGAATAATTAACCATAATATTATCTAGGAGTTTAGTAGCCTCTCCTAAAGTGATTTCCATAAAAGTGGCTCCCGCGGCCGAATCTAAAAGATTTCTAGAAGCAAAATTCAATCCGGCATAATTTTTTTTGTATAATCATCCAAAGATTCAAACCATGTGTAGGGCAATTACTTATCATTAATTTCATCCTCTCCCAAGATTGTGCGAAATGTTCATGATCAAGTTCCTTAGAATTCATAATATCATTTCTAAGAGAGATGATCTTAGAGGGAGTAAAATACTTAGAGATAAAAGCATCATTGCACTTATTCCATGAATCAATACTATTTTTAGGCAAAGACGAAAACCAAGCTTTAGCACGATCTCTAAGAGAAAACGGAAATAGCTTCAATTTAACAATATCATTATCCACATCTTTCTTCTTTTGCATATCACACAAATCAACAAAGTTGTTTAGATGGGTAGCGGCATCTTCACAGGAAGGTCAGCGAATATCTAGGTATGATCATGTATATAGGCATCACGTCCAAGACAAGTAGACCAAAACGATTCTGCATCTACTACTATTACTCCACACATCGACCGCTATCCATCATGCATCTAGAGTATTAAGTTCATAAGAACAGAGTAAAGCTTTAAGGAAGATGACATGATGTAGAGGGATAAACTCATGCAATATGATATAAACCCCATCTTTTTATCCTCGATGGCAACAATACAATACGTGTCGGTTCCCTTTCTGTCACTGGGATCGAGCACCGCAAGATTGAACCCAAAGCTAAGCACTTCTCCCATTGAAGAAAGATCAATCTAGTAGGCCAAACCAAACTGATAATTCGAAGAGACTTGCAAAGATAAACCAATCATACATAAAAGAATTCAGAGGAGAATCAAATATTGTTCATAGATAATCTAGATCATAAACCCACAATTCATCGGATCTCGACAAACACACCGCAAAAGAAGATTACATCGAATAGATCTCCAAGAGAATCGAGGAGAACTTTGTATTGAGATCCAAAGAGAGAGAAGAAGCGATCTAGCTAATAACTATGGACCCGTAGGTCTGAAGTAAACTACTCGCACATCACCGAAGAGGCCATGGAGTTGATATAGAGGCCCTCCGTGATCAATGCCCCCTCCGGTGGAGCTCCTGAGAAGGCCCTGAGATGGGATCTCTCGAGTACAGAAGGTTGCAGCGGTGGAATTAGGTTTTCGTGGTGCTCCTGGATGTTTGGGGGTACGTGGATATATATAGGAGGAAGAAGTACGTCGGTGGAGCAACGGAGGGCCCATGAGGGTGGAGGGCACGCCCCCCTGCCTCGTGCCTTCCTCCCTTGTTTCTTAACGGCCGCTCCAAGTCTCCTGGATCATGTTTGTTGAGAAAATCACGTTCCTGAAGGTTTCATTCCGTTTGGACTCCGTTTGATATTCCTTTTCTTCGAAACCCTAAAATAGGCAAAAAAAAGAAACAACAATTTGGGTTGGGCATCCGGTTAGTAGGTTAGTCCCAAAAATGATATAGAAGTGTAAAATAAAACCCATTAACATCCAAAATAGATAATATA
This sequence comes from Triticum urartu, assembly GCF_003073215.2. NCBI lineage: Eukaryota > Viridiplantae > Streptophyta > Magnoliopsida > Poales > Poaceae > Triticum > Triticum urartu. Next base: position 107,016,064 of record NC_053026.1, on the reverse strand, counting down.
ATAGCATGGACTTATTAAAAATTATAGATACATTGGAGACGTATCATAGACCACAATGATCTCCCACTTGAAGTTCATCTCACGCTCCCAAACCTCCATGCCGACAAAGTGGGATCCACGGTCCATGGATCCCACCTCAAAGGTAGCATCCTTCACACCTAGAAGGATGCCACCGGAGTGACCCGCCACTCTACTAGAAGGCAACCATTGCCATGCAAATAAGTGTCTGCTAAGACGCTCAAGTTCAACGAGCGAGAACTCGGAGTGCATCGTCTCCTGGATCGCTACCACATCTACGGATTCACCGCGCATATATTCAATGAGTTGCCTGCGGCGGCCATCATGGCCGATGCCCCGCAGGTTCCAAAATAGACAACGCATGATCACTCGCCTCACAGGTCCTCCCCGGACTCTATGGTAGTAGAAGCACTTGAAAGAAATATGCCCTAGAGGCAATAATAAAGTTGCTATTTATATTTCCTTATATCATGATAAATGTTTATTATTCATTCTAGAATTGTATTAACCAGAAACATAAATACATGTGTGAATAGATAGACAAACAGAGTGTCACTAGTATGCCTCTACTAGACTAGCTCGTTAATCAAAGATGGTTAAGTCTCCTAGCCATGGACAAGAGTTGTCATTTGATGAATGTGATCACATCATTAGAGAATGATGTGATTGACTTGACCCATCCGTTAGCTTAGCACTATGATCATTTAGTTTATTGCAATTGATTTCTCCATAACTTATACATGTTCCTATGACTATGAGATTATGAAACTCCCGAATACCGGAGGAATACTTAGTGTGCTATCAAACATCACAACGTAACTGGGTGACTATAAAGATGCTCTACAGGTGTCTCCGATGGTGTTTGTTGAGTTGGCATAGATCAAGATTAGGATTTGTCACTCCGTGTATCAGAGAGGTATCTCTGGGCCCTCTCGATAATGCATATCACAATAAGCCTTGCAAGCAATGTGACTAATGAGTTAGTTGCGGGATGCTGCATTATGGAACGAGTAAAGAGACTTGCCGATAACGAGATTGAACTAGGTATTGAGATACCGACGATCGAATCTCAGGCAAGTAACATACCGATGACAAAGGGAACAACATATGTTGTTATGCGGTTTGACCGATAAAGATCTTCGTACAATATGTAGGAACCAATATGAGCATCCAAGTTCCGCTATTGGTTATTTGATCGGAAGATAGTCTCGGTCATGTCTACACAGTTCTCAAACCCGTCGGGCCCGCACGCTTAACGTTCGATTACGATCGATATTATGAGTTTATGTGTTTTGATGTACCGAAGGTATTTCAGAGTCCTGGATGTGATCACGGACATGACGAGGAGTCTCAAAATGGTCGATACATAAAGATCGATATATTGGAAGGCTATGTTTGGACACGGAATGGTTCCGGATGAGTTCGGACATTTTCTGGAGTACCGGGAGGTTACCAGAACCCCCAGGGAGTCAATGGGCCTTAATGGGCCCTAGTGGAGAAAGAGGGGAGCAGGCAAGTGGTGGGGCGCGCCCCCTAGGCCCAAAATGAATTGGTTTAGGGTTTGGGGGGTGGCCCCCCTTTCCTTCTCCTCTCCTCCTCCTTCCTCCTTCTCCTAATAGGAATAGGAAGGGGGGCAAACCTAGTTGGAGTAGGATTGCCCCCCTTGGGCACGCCTCCTCCTAGGTCGGCCCTCTCCTCCTCCCACCTTTATATACGGGGGAGGGGGCACTCCATAGACACACAAGTTTATTGTTTAGCCGTGTGCGGTGCCCCCTCCATAGAATTGCACCTCGGTCATATTGTTGTAGTGCTTAGGCGAAGGCCTGCGTCGGTAACTTCATCATCAGACCGTTGTGCTGATGAAACTCTCCCTCAGCCTCAATTGGATGAAGAGCATGAGGGACGTCACCGAATTGAATGTGTGCAGATCGCGAAGGTGCCGTGGGTTCGGTACTTGATCGGTTGGATCGTGAAAACGTTCGACTACATCAACCGCGTTTCATAATGCTTCCGCTTTCGATCTACAAGGGTACGTAGACATACTCTTCCCATCTCGTTGCTATGCATCACGTAGATGGATCTTGCGTGTGCGTAGGATTTTTTAAAAAAATACTACGTTCCCCAACAATGGTATCAGAGCCAGGTTTATGCGTAGATGTTATATGCACGACTAGAACACAAAGGAGTTGTGGGCGTGGCCATATACATATTGCTTGCCATCACTAGTTGATTCTTGATTCAGCGGTATTGTTGGATGAAGGGGCTCAGACCGACATTACGTGTATGCTTACGCGAGACTGGTTCTACCGACGTGCTTCGCACACATGTGGCTAGTGGGTGTCAGTTTTTCCAACTTTAGTTGAATCGGATTCAATGAACATGGTTCTTTCTGAAGATCTAAAAGCAATCACTATACGTGTTGTGGTTTTTGATGTGTAGGTAAGAACGGTTCTTGCTAAGCCCGTAGCAGCCACGTAAAACTTGCAACAACAAAGTAGAGGATTTCTAACTTGTTTTTGCAGGACATGTTGTGATGTGATATGGTCAAGACATGATTATATAAATTGTTGTATGAGATGATCATGTTTTGTAACACAGTTATTGGCAACTGGCAGGAGCCATATGGTTGTCGCTTTATTGTATGAAATGCAATCGCCATGTAGTTGCTTTACTTTAGCACTAAGCGGTAGCGATAGTCGTGGAAGCAATAGTTGGCGAGACGACAACCATGCTTCGACGGAGATCAAGGTGTCAAGCCGGTGACGATAGTGATCATGACGGTGCTTTGGAGATGGAGATCAAAAGTCACAAGATGATGATGGCCATATCATATCACTTATTTGATTGCATGTGATGTTTATCCTTTATGCTTCTTATTTTGCTTAGTTCAACGGTAGCATTATAAGATGATCTCTCACTAAATTTCAAGGTGCATGTGTTCTCCCTGAGTATGCACCGTTGCTACAGTTCGTCATGCCGAGACACCATGTGATGATCGGGTGTGATAAGCTCTACGTTCACATAGAACGGGTGCAAGCCAGTTTTGCGCACGCAGAATACTCGGGTTAAACTTGACGAGCCTAGCATATGCAGATATGGCCTCGGAACACCGAGACCGAAAGGTCGAGCGTGAATCATATAGTATATATGATCAACATAGTGATGTTCACCATTGAAAACTACTCCATCTCACGTGATGATCGGACATGGTTTAGTTGATATGGATCATGTGATCACTTATATGATTAGAGGGATGTCTATCTAAGTGGGAGTTCTTAAGTAATATGATTAATTGAACTTTAATTTGTCATGAACTTAGTACCTGATATTATTTTGCATGTCTATGTAGTTGTAGATAAATGGCCCGTGCTGTTGTTCCGTTGAATTTTAATGCGTTCCTAGAGAAAGCTAAGTTGGCAGATGATGGTAAAAATTACACCGACGGGGTCCGTAACTTGAGGATTATCCTCATTGCTGCACAGAAGAATTACGTCCTGGAAGCACCGCTAGGTGCCAAACCCGCTGCACGAGCAACGCCAGATGTTATGAACACTTGGGAGAGCAAAGCAGATGAATACTCGATAGTTCAGCGTGCCATGCTTTCCGGCTTAGAACCGGGACTTCAACGACATTTTGAACGTCATGGAGCATATGAGATGTTCTAGGAGTTGAAGTTAATATTTCAAGCAAATACCTGGATTGAGAGATATGAAGTCTCCAATAAGTTCTACAGCTGCAAAATGGAGGACAATAGTTCTGTCAGTGAGCATATACTCAGAATGTCTGGGTACCACAATCACTTGACTCAGTTGGGAGTTAATCTTCCATTTGATAGTGTCATTGACAGAGTTCTTCAATCACTGCCACCAAGCTACAAGAGTTTCGTGATGAACTATAATATGCAAGGGATGGATAAGATGATTCCCGAGCTCTTCGCAATGCTAAATGCTGCGGAGGTAGAAATCAAGAAGGAGCATGAAGTGTTGATGGTCAACAAGACCACTAGTTTCAAGAAAAAAGGGTAAAGGGAAGAAGGGGAGCTTCAATAAGAACTGCAAACAAGGTGCTGCTCAAGTGAAGAAGCCCAAGTCTGGACCTAAGCCTGAGACTGAGTGCTTCTACTACAAAGGGACTGGTCACTGGAAGCGGAACTGCCCCAACTATTTGATGGAGAAGAAGGATGGCGAAGTGAAATGTATATTTGATATACATATTATTGATGTGTACCTTACTAATGCTCGCAGTAGCGCTTGGGTATTCGATACTGGTTCTGTTGCTAATATTTGCAACTCGAAACAGGGACTACGGATTAAGCGAACATTGGCTAAGGACGAGGTGACGATGCGTGTGGGAAATGGTTCCAAAGTCGATGTGATCTCCGTCGGCACGCTACCTCTACATCTAGCTTCGGCATTAGTTTTAGACCCGAATAATTGTTATTTGGTGCCAGCGTTGAGCATGAACATTATATATGGATCTTGTTTGATGCGAGATAGTTATTGATTTAAATTAGAGAATAATGGTTATTCTATTTATATGAATAATATATTTTATGGTCATGCACCCTTGATGAATTGTCTATTTTTACTAAATCTTGATAGTAGTGGTACACATGTTCACAGTATTGAAGCAAAAAGATATAAGTTTAATAATGATAGTGCAACTTATTTGTGGCCCTGCCGTTTAGGTCATATTGGTGTAAAGTGCATGAAGGAACTCCATTCTGATGGGCTTTTGGAATTACTTGATTATGAATCACTTGATGCTTGTGAACCATGCCTCATGGGCAAGATGACCAAGACTCCATTCTCTGGAACAATGGAGCGAGCAACAGACTTGTTGGAAATAATACATACGGATGTATGCGGTTCGATGAGTGTTGATGCTCGCGGCGGGTATCATTATTTTCTCACCTTCATAGATGATTTGAGAAGATATGGGTATATATACTTGATGAAGCATAAGTCTGAAACATTTGAAAAGTTCAAAGAATTTTAGAGTGAAGTGGAAAATCATAATAACAAGAAAATAAAGTTTCTGCGATCTGATCGTGGAGGAGAATATTTGAGTTATGAGTTTGGTCTTCATTTGAAACAATGCGGAATAGTTTCGCAACTCACGCCACCTAGAACACCACAGCGTAATGGTGTGTCCGGACGTCGTAACCGCACTTTATTAGATATGATGCAATCTATGATGTCTCTTACTAATTTGCCGCTATCGTTTTGGGGTTATGCTTTAGATACGGCTGCATTCACGTTAAATAGGGCACCATCGAAATCCGTTGAGACGACACCTTATAAACTATGGTTTGGAAAGAAACCCAAGTTGTCGTTTCTTAAAGTTTGGGGCTGCGATGCTTATGTGAAAAAGCTTCAACCTGATAAGCTCGAACCCAAATTGGAGAAATGTGTCTTCATAGGATACCCAAAAGAGACTGTTGGGTACACCTTCTATGACAGATCCAAAGGCAAGATATTCGTTGCTAAGAATGGATCCTTTCTACAGAAGGAGTTTCTCTCGGAAGAAGTAAGTGGGAGGAAAGTAGAACTTGATGAGGTAACTGTACCTGCTCCCTTATTGGAAAGTAGTTCATCACAGAAATCAGTTCCAGTGATTCCTACGTCAGTAGGTGAGGAAGCTAATGATGATGATCATGAAACTTCTGATCAAGTTACTACCGAACCTCGTAGGTCAACCAGAGTAAGATCCACACCAGAGTGGTATGGTAATTGTCGGTGTCAAAACCGGCGGATCTTGGGTAGGGGGTCCCGAACTGTGCGTCTAGGCGGATGGTAACAGGAGGCAGGGAACACAATGTTTTACCCAGGTTCGGGCCCTCTTGATGGAGGTAAAACCCTACGTCCTGCTTGATTAATATTGTTGATATGGGTAGTACAAGAGTAGATCTACCGCGAGATCAGAGAGGCTAAACCCTAGAAGCTAGCCTATGGTATGATTGTTGTTCGTCCTACGGACTAAATCCCTCCGGTTTATATAGACACCGGAGAGGGCTAGGGTTACACAGAGTCGGTTACAATGGTAGGAGATCTACATATCCGTATCTCCAAGCTTGCCTTCCACGCCAAGGAAAGTCCCTTCCGGACACGGGACGAAGTCTTCAATCTTGTATCTTCATAGTCCAGGAGTCCGGCCGAAGTTATAGTCCGGCTATCCGGACACCACCTAATCCAGGACTCCCTCAGTAGCCCCTGAACCAGGCTTCAATGACGACGAGTCCGGCACGTAGATTGTCTTCGGCATTACAAGGCGGGTTCCTCCTCCAAGTACTTCATAGAAGATTTTGAACACAAAGGTAGTGTCCGACTCTGCAAAATAAGTTTCCACATATTGCCATAGAGAGAATAATATTTACACAAATCTAATCTGCTGATGTATTCTGTAGCGTGACATCACACCACGGCCAAGTCTTTATTCGAATCATTTTACTATCCCACCTTAGCACGTTTAGCGAGGCGGTTTCCTTGGCATGTCTTGTCAAAGCAGAGATCGTGTCCCCTTATTCTGGGATTCTCATCAATACGGCGTGGGTAACCCAACCGCTCCATTGATTACGGCGCTGGGGAGATAAGCGAGTTTTATCAGGCTGGTGGGGACGCATAGTCGCGTCCGCCCATATAAGGGGATAAGGATCCACCTTTTCATCCACGCCTTCTTCCTCCTTTGCCTATCCATTTCCACGCACTCGAGCTCTAGCGCCCAAGTCCGCACACCCCACCTCAACCTTCTCCAGCCATGTCCGGAGCGGGAGGCAAGTGGATTGTCTCCTCCGTCATGGAAGGACACATCAAAAAACTGAGGAAGGCCGGATACTTGTCTAACGACATTGCGCACCGGCTTCCCGAAGAGGGGCAGCTCATCCCCACCCCTAGGCCCCATGAGAGGGTGGTGTTCCTCCCCCGTTTCCTCCGCGGACTGGGTTTCCCTCTCCACACTTGTCCGGGGGCTCATGTTCTACTATGGCCTGGATTTCCACGATCTGGCCCCGCACTTTGTCCTCAACATCTCGGCGTTTATCGTCGTGTGCGAGGCTTTCATCTGCATCCGTCCCCATTTCTGCCTATGGCTCAAGACTTTTAATGTCAAGCCAAAGGTGGTGCGCGGCAACCAGGCAGAATGCGGAGGCGCCATGGTGGGCAAGATGACCAACGTCCTATGGCTCGAGGGCTCCTTCGTGGAGTCCCTAAAGGGGCGGCAATCGGGGTGGTTTTACATCACCGAGCCACGCGACCCTGAATGGGTCGCAGCCCTCGAGTTCTGATCCGGACCCCCTACGTGGCTCACCTCCTGGAAAAAGACGGGCCTATCATGGGGTAAAAAAGGAGAGCTGACCGAACTCCAAAAATGCATCCAAACCCTGGTGGACAAGAAGCTCAAACTTGTCAATGTAGTCCAGGTTATGCTCATCCGCCGGATCCTCCCGTGTCAACAACGGGCATTCAACCTGTGGGAGTTCGACCCGGCACAGCACCGAACTCTGAGTAGGCTCTTCGACACGATGTACGAAGATGCCTGGAAGGTGCTTTTCAAGGGCGCCGAGGCCCCCGCATCCGCTACCGAGGATCACGGATTCAGCACGCAGTGTCACGCTAGTGCGGTAAGCTGTTTTTACCTTTTACAGCGTATTAGTTTTTCATAGTTTGATTCCATGCGGGATCTAAGCTCCCTTACCTTTGACAGGATTGGCAGGAGACGTCCGGACAGATCAACTGTCCGGCTCCTTTGCCCGAAGGCCTAGCGGACGCTCGCTTGGCGAAGCTGCTGGTTCCGGCACCCTATGTGGTGCCGGAGAAGAAGGCCAAGAAGAAGGCCACGGGGACTCGAAAGAGTGCCCGGCGCCAGGAGGTGTCGGATTCATCATCCGACAAGTCCAAGACACACTCCTCCCATGAAGACGAGTAGGAGGAAGAAGAGACCTCTCCCCCTCCAGCGGGAAGAGGGAAGAAAAGGAAGGTCGCCCCAACTGGGGAGGCCGAAGGGTCCAAGAAGGGAAAGACCCTTCCTCCGGACTACTCCACCAATGCCGACGACGGCGAAGAGGAGTGGCCGCACAAGGCTAAGCCCTTGGCGAGATCGTAAGTATTCGGACACCAGAGCAATTCATAGTGTTCCTTTCTTGCACAGCTCCTCCTTACGCCGAATATGACTATGCGGTCCACCCAAGGCCGGGCTCGACGAGTCGTCGAGCGGCTCCCTGGATTCGTCGGACGTGAATTCACTTCCGCCCGCTACCTTCCCCTACCCTACGGATGACGCCGAGGTGCTATCCCAATAGGTTCCAAGCCGGGAGGAGGTGGTCCTGGAGGCGCCGCAAGGCGACCTCCCGGACTCCAGGCGCAAAGGGGATAAAACCCCCAAGGGCCCCGAGTTCGGCCTTGAGCCGGACACCGCGCCGGAACCTTCAACGGTTCCGGACTCCGGTAGGCAGCCTCCTTCCAAGAGGAGCAAGCCTACCGAGCCGGTGACCTCCGTCCAACCGGAGGCACCGGACAATTTGCTGGAGGTGCTTAAAGGTGCCTCCATCGATGAGGAGCACCGCACTATTATGAGTGCGGTGATCCAAAAGGTTCAGTCCGCCAAGAGAGGACTGACTGAAGCATATGCTAGCCTTCTAACAGGCTTTGAGGTAAGTAAAGAATATGTAAAAATATTACCGCATAGACAGTAGCCCCTGATGCTCTGTTCGGCGTTCGGAAAGAAAAGCCGAATAGAGGATCTAATAACAATCGCAGGAGTCTAACATAATGAAGTCAATATGCGTATGCAGGCTTCACTGCTGGCCTCTGCCGCACTGACTGCGGAGGTGGAAACGCTGAAGCAAAACCTCGCGTGGTCCGAGAACGAGCTCGGCCATGTCAAGAGGCAACTCGAGGAGAAGGAAGGTAAGAGCATCGCCAACGGCCGCGCGAAACGACGCGCGCACGCGGTAAACGCAGCCTTTAGCACGCGCGGGGCGTTTTGCCGGAAGCGGCGGCGGGAAAACCATGCGCGCGGGAACCGCTTGCGCGCGCGCGAAAAGGCGCCAGCTCGCGCGCCATCTTTTGCGCGCCGCTTCCGCGCGCCTATAAAGTGCGGCGCGCGCCTCTCCACGCCTCCTCTTCTCCTCTTCCTCTCTCTCTGCCACGCGCCACTCCAGCGTCCCGCCACCGACGCGCATCTGCCGCCCCGAGCCCCGCCACCGATGAGCCGCCATGCCGCCGTGCCGCCGAGGAGCGTCCGGCTACCGCGGCGTCCGCATGCGCCCCAACGGCGGCTACTACGCGGAGATACGCTCCGGCGATCTCCGGCTCGGCCTCGGCATGTACGGGACGGCGTGCGAGGCCGGCCGCGCGTACAACGCGGAGGTGTGGCACCTAGGCCAGCCGCGCGGCCAGATGAACTTCCAGGATGTCTACACGCTCCAGCAAGCGCTCGACCGTGCCCCGCCGCCGCGTCTGAACACGGCACAAGACCGTGCGGAGTACGCTGAGCGGCAGCGCTGCCTCCTCGTCACCTAGGAGGACGAGCGGGTCATGGCGGAGTGGCACCACCGCCACCCGGAGGACGTCGCCTACGAGCAGGCCTACTAGGCAAGGCGTCGCGACGAGGACACGCGAAGGCGCCGCGAGGCGCAGTTGGACAGGCGTCGGTGCAAGGCGTTGGCGAATGCACAGTCCGATCTCGTTGAAGCAGGTGGGCAGTCGTACTTCACGCCGAACGATGATCGGTGGTTGGACATCTAGCTGGATACCTCGGACGACACCGCCGAGGAGGATGATGATAGTGATGATAGCGACTTAGAGTAGTTTTTTTAATGCAATCTATCTCATTTTTTATCATTTGTCGTTTTTAAATATTATGCAATCTATGTTTCAGATGTAAAATACCTTTGTATCGTTAAAATCTATGCAATCTATCTATTTTCCAATAGCCTAGAATGAGCGCGCGCGCTGCTTTTTTGCACGCTGCATTTTAGCGCGGCTGGTGGAGCGGGCGCAGCGCGCCGCGCCAAACCAGCCGATGCGCGCGCGGCATATGTGTTTTTTGCGCGCGGCGCGACCGGCGCCTGTTGGAGATGCTCTAAGTAATACCTTGCGCAAGTATATAGATAAGATGTGGTTGCAAAAAATGACAGGATCAACGTGCTATTATAGGGGCCACGATCGAGGTGGCAACCCTTAAGAAAGCGTTGTCCGAGGCCGAAAACAGAGTGGCCGTGGAGCGCACAGAGAGAGGGAAGCAGGAGGCGCGGGTGGAGGAGGTGCAGAAAGAGCTCTAGGCTCTCGTGAAAAAACATGAGAGTTTGGAGCTTGAATCAAAGAGGCAAGTGTCCGAGCTTGCGGCAGCCCTCGAAAGCGCGAAGTCTACCAAGGCCGAAGCCCAGAAAGCCCTCCAAGAAATTGAAGCGATGAAGAAGATAGCGGCGGGTAAGGCATTCATTATGCAAAGCAAGCACGTGAAAGTGAATTACTTGTTACTTACCCGAGTCCAGAGTTCTCCAGGAGCATTTGCAGATTTGCCCCGCAGTGCGTCCGATGCCGCCGCTTACTACCGATCTGAGGAGGGGAGCTCGACGGAGAAGGCGTTCTGGTCTCAGTATGCTGAGGCTAGACACCTGGTGCCTTTGAGCGACCAGCTAAAGCAAATGGTCGAGCTCCACAAGGTGGCCGAACATGCCATAAAGGGCCTCATCGTTCGGCTTTGGCCTGGAGAGGCTCTGCCTGGGAGCTACTTCGGGCTGGTGAGGCGCCTGGTGGATGCCTGTCCATGGCTTGAAGTAATCAAGCACTCCGTCTGCATCGAAGGTGCCCGTAGGGCGCTTGCCCGTGCTAAAGTGCACTGGGGCAAGATGGATGCGGAGAAGCTGGTGAAGGACGGGCCGCCGCCGGGCAAGGAGCATCGCGTCCCGGAAGCGTATTATGAGGGCGTCCTGAAGGGTGCCCGCCTTATAGCGGATGAATGCTCCAAAGATGTAATTTTTGAGTAAACTCGCATTTGTGATCCTGTACGCTGAAAACTTGTTAATATGCGCTAAGCAACGCTTTTGAATTTAAAATATTAACTTTTGTGCAACCGTTTATCAAATTTGAGAGATGGCGAGTCGTCGGCTTCTGCCCCCATGCGACGAGTTCTTGGGTGTTCGGGATAAACATGAGCGCTCTTTTCCCCATTCTTGGGTCCTTCGAGGGAGGCGCTCAACACAACGAACAAGGCAATCGAACTATAATGCTTGAACACTCTCACTTAGCCATAGAATTCTATAGTTTTAAATTTCGGCGAAGCCCCTAGTGTTCAGAAGACCGAGTTCGGGACGCTATCCACGCCTAGGACGGACAAAGCCGACTCCTCGTTCTAAGCGGCATAAGTCTTTAGGGACTCAAAAACCTGTCGAACAGCAACCAGCTCTCGACTCATCATGACGGTCAGTTTTAGCTTTCTCCACTGAGGTGCTTAGCCCAGCTCAACTGGGGCACAGTCGCAGTAGTTCTCCTAGTGCTACCTTCGCCGATATAACGGAACGTAAGGTACCAAAACATAGGAGCCGGGCAAACCCAACTATTGACCCAAGACCTGATTCGGAGCCGATGCATATAATGCTATAAGTTCGGCGTCCACACTTGTGAAAGTGTTCGGACTTCTCACACCGTATTGTGGGGTACTTAAGCCCCTGGCGTATTGGCCGTACCAAAGTGTACGGGTGCAACATGTCATTAATGAACATATATTTGTAAAAAAGAGTAATGCAATAATAGACGGAAGCTATGCATTGTTTATTTAAAAAAGCTACGATCAAAGCAGAATGATACAAATAGTGCAATAAGCAAAAGATGGGACTATTTAACATGTCCTTTCCAAGGGCGAGCTGCGGAATGGTATGTGAAACAGGTATACTGCTCGTTATAGACACCACCTTAGAGTTCCATAGTGCGGCGTAGCTTTCTGCTCCCCTGGTTGTTGTATCGTTTGTGCGGCAATTGTACTGCCGAACAAGCCTTCCGAAGAATGGAGTCCTGAAAATAAGAGAAAATTAAGAAATCGGCAGCCCCTAGTGCAGTTTAAGCCGCGTTTCGGGCGTGCCGTGATGGTGCCCCTCCCCCTGTGCCCATGGTATTTCCAGAGCGTAGTTATGTACACGCAACACTAGTTTCGCAAGTTCGCGAGGGCTGGGGTTGGGGCCGCATTGCTACGCTTGCTCGGAATGTGCCAGGCGATCTTGTTGTGGGTTGCTCCGGGCGCGCTCGGTGGTGTCCAGACGTTTAATGGCCGGACTGGAGAATTTCCTTGAGAGGCTGCTTTGTACTTCCGCTGCAAGAGCCGCCATATGCTCCTCCGTTCGGAGAGAGTGTTCGGTGTTTCCATTGACCGTAATGACTCCTCGAGGGCCTGGCATCTTGAGCTTAAGGTATGCGTAGTGCGGAACCGCATTGAACTTGGCAAATGCGGTTCGCCCGAGCAGTGCGTGATAGCCACTGCGGAACGGGACTATGTCGAAGATTAACTCCTCGCTTCGGAAATTATCCGGAGATCCGAAGACCACTTCAAGTGTAACTGAGCCTGTACAGTTGGCCTCTACACCTGGTATGACACCTTTAAAGGTCGTTTTAGTGGGTTTAATCCTCGAGGGATCGATGCCCATTTTCCGCACTGTATCCTGGTAAAGCAGGTTCAGACTGCCGCCGCCGTCCATAAGGACTCTAGTGAGGTGAAATCCGTCAATAATTGGGTCTAGAACCAATGCGGCGAATCCTCCATGACGGATGCTAGTGGGGTGGTCCCTTCGATCAAAAGTGATCGGGCAGGAAGACCATGGGTTGATCTTTGGGGCGACTGGCTCCATCGCGTATACGTCCCTTAGCGCACGCTTCCGCTCCCTCTTGGGGATGTGGGTTGCATATATCATGTTCACCGTCCGCACTTGTGGGGAAAAACCTTTCTGTCCACTGTTTTTCGGCGGCTGGGGCTCCTCCTCGTCATCGCTATGCAACCCCTTGTCTCTGCTTTCGCCATTTAACTTGCCTGCCTGCTTGAACACCCAACAATCCATGTTGGTGTGATTGGCTGGTTTTTCGGGGGTGCCATGTATCTGGCATGAGCAGTCAAGTATTCGGTCCAAGCTGGAGGGGCCCGGAGTATTTCTTTTGAATGGCTTTTTCCGTTGATCGGGTTTAGAGCCTCTGAATCCGGCATTAACTGCTGTATCCTCAGCATTGTCGCTGTTAATGCGGTGCTTTTGCTTGTTGCGACGCGACCTGCCACTGCTGTCCTTGGTATCTGAATTACCAGGGCTCTTGGTCATGTTATTGCTGCGAGCTAGCGGGTCATAAGTGTCGTGAGGGCTGCCATAGATTTCGGCTTTTCCTGTCCTAGGTGTCGTGCAAGCCACTCGTCGCGGATGTTATGCTTGAAGGCTGCTAGGGCCTCTGCGTCTGAACAGTCGACGATTTGATTTTTCTTGGTTAGGAATCATGTCCAGAATTGTCTTGCCGATTCCTCTGGCTGCTGAATTATGTGGCTAAGGTCATCGGCGTCTGGTGGTTGCACATAAGTGCCCTGGAAATTGTCGAGGAATGCGGCTTCCAGGTCCGCCCAACAACCAATTGATTCTGCTGGCAAGCTGTTAAGCCAATGCCGAGCTGGTCCTTTAAGCTTGAGTGGGAGGTATTTGATGGCGTGTAGGTCATCACCGCGGGCCATGTGGATATGAAGGAGATAGTCCTCGATCCATACCGCAGGATCTGTTGTGCCATCGTATGATACAATGTTCACGGGTTTGAAACCCTCAGGGATTTGATGATCCATTACTTCATCTGTGAAGCATAGTGGGTGTGCGGCGCCTCTGTATTGGGCTATATCAGGACGCAGCTCAAACGAGCTTTGTCTACTGTGTTTGGCCCCGCCGGATTTACTGTATCTGGCGTGACGAGTACCGTATTGTGCCGTGGGGCGCCCACGCGATCCGTAGATCGATCTTGTTTGCCTTGCCTTGTCCTTCAACATATCTCACAGGTCTGGCGCGTTTTCCCGTGCCTTGGTATTTTTTGAGCGGCGCGGGGGTGCGGCTTGAGTGGAGGGCCAAGAGGCCTCTCTGTCATGGCCACGGGGTGGTCGGTCGGCCGCATCATGCGCTGGTGATGTAGGTTTAGATGCTTCCTCCTCTAATCGGGGTAGCAACCTGCGCTTTGGGTAGCTCTTGGAGGGGCGTTCGAGTTCATACTCTTCGGCCGCAAGGACTTTAGTCCATCTGTCGGCTAGAAAATCTTGATCAGCTCTAAGCTGTTGCTGTTTTTTCTTGAGGGTGCTCGTCGTGGCCATAATCCTGCGTTTGAAACGCTCTTGTTCGATGGGATCCTCCGGCACGACAAATTCGTCGTCGTCGAGGCTTGCCTCGTCTTCGGAGGGAGGCATATAATTATCATCCTCGACCTCTCTGTCTCCCGCTCTCTCATGAGGGCTGGCTTCTCCATCCTCCTGTGCTGAATCTTGCTGGAGGTGGTTGTCTTCGTCAATGTCCGGGGTGTTATTATCTCCCGTGCCGGAATCACCGTTTTTGCTTTGGCGGGATTTAGAGCGGCGCCGCTGACGCCGGCGCTTAGGCTGCTTCTTGGAGGGGTCATCCTCCGTTGTTCCATCGCCATTGCCTTCTTTTGGGGTGCCCACCATGTATATATCATACGACGAGGTGGCTTTCCAGTGCCCTATAGGCGCTGGTTCTTGATCGTCTCCTGCATCGGCGTCCATACCGTCGATGTCTTCGGAGTCGAAGTCGAGCATGTCGGTTAAATCATCGACAGTGGCTACGAAGTGGGTGGTGGGTGGGCTTTGAATTTCTTCATCATCCGCATCCCAACCTTGCTGACTATAGTCCGGCCAGGGCTCTCCTGATAAAGAGAGAGACTTTAGTGAATTCAGAATATCGCCGAAGGGCGAGTGCTGAAAGATGTCCGCGGCGGTGAACTCCATGATCGGCGCCCAATCGGGTTCGATCGGTAGGGGCGCGGAGGGCTCGGAGTCTGGAGAGGAGTCCGGCTCCTTGGAGTCACGGGCTTCGCAGAGAATAGGGCTGGTGTTCAGCTCGATCGCCGTAGAGATTGCAGCCCCCGAGGCGGTGTCCAACCACCCATCCTCGATTGGCGTAGTTGGCTCCGGATTAAGGGTCAGAGCTGATATGGGTGCGGCCTCCAGGGCACTGTTCGGCGGCAGAGCTAGATCATGCCCATCGTGACAGTGTGGCGCGCTCGACTGCGGCTCGAATCCATCGAAGATCAAGTCTCCGCGGAGGTCGGCCGTGTAGCTCAAACTTCCAAATCTGACCTGATGGCCAGGGGCGTAGCTTTCGATCTGCTCCAGATGGCCAAGCGAATTGGCCCGCAGTGCAAAGCCGCCAAATACGAAGATCTGTCCGGGGAGAAAAGTCTCACCCTGGATCGCATCATCGTTGATGATCGGAGGAGCCATCGGGCCTAAAAGTGACGACACAGAGGAACTCTCAATGAAAGCACCAATGTCGGTGTCAAAACCGGCGGATCTCGGGTAGGGGGTCCCGAACTGTGCGTCTAGGCGGATGGTAATATGAGGCAGGGGACACAATGTTTTACCCAGGTTCGGGCCCTCTTGATGGAGGTAAAACCCTACGTCCTGCTTGATTAATATTGATGATATGGGTAGTACAAGAGTAGATCTACCACGAGATCAGAGAGGCTAAACCCTAGAAGCTAGCCTATGGTATGATTGTTGTTCGTCCTACGGACTAAAACCCTCCGGTTTATATAGACACCGGAGAGGGCTAGGTTTACACAGAGTCGGTTACAATGGTAGGAGATCTACATATCCGTATCGCCAAGCTTGCCTTCCATGCCAAGGAAAGTCCCTTCCGGACACGGGACGAAGTCTTCAATCTTGTATCTTCATAGTCGAGGAGTCCGGCCGAAGGTATAGTCCGGCTATCCGGACACCCCCTAATCCAGGACTCCCTCAGTAATCCTATTCTGGAAGTCATGTTACTTGACCACGACGAACCTACAAACTTTGGGGAAGCGATGATGAGCCCTGATTCCGCAAAATGGCTTGAGGCCATGAAATATGAGATGGGATCCATGTATGAGAACAAAGTGTGGACTTTGGTTGACTTGCCCGATGATCGGCAAGCCATAGAGAATAAATGGATCTTCAAGAAGAAGATTGACGCTGACGGTAATATTACTATCTACAAAGCTCGACTTGTTGCGAAAGGTTTTCAACAAGTTCAAGGAGTTGACTACGATGAGACCTTCTCACCCGTAGCGATGCTTAAGTCCGTCCGAATCATGTTAGCAATTTCTGCATTTTATGATTATGAAATTTGGCAAATGGATGTCAAAAATGCATTGCTTAATGGATATCTTAAATAAGAGTTGTATATGATGCAACCGGAAGGTTTTGTCGATCCAAAAGGTGCTAACAAAGTGTGCAAGCTCTAGGGATCCATTTATGGACTGGTGCAAGCCTCTCGGAGTTGGAATATACACTTTGATAGTGTAATCAAAGCATATGGTTTTATACAAACTTTTGGAGAAGCCTGTATTTACGGGAAAGTGAGTGGGAGCACTGTAGCATTTCTGATATTATATGTGGATGACATATTGCTGATCAGAAATGATACTAAATTTCTAAATAGCATAAAAGCATACTTGATATAAGAATTTTTCAATGAAAGATCTCGGTGAAGCTGCTTATAGATTGGGGATCAAGATCTATAGAGATAGATCAAGACGCTTAATTGGACTTTCACAAAGCACATACCTTGATAAAGTTTTGAAGAGGTTCAAAATGGATCAAGCAAAGAAAGGGTTCTTGCCTGTGTTACAAGGTGTGAAGTTGAGTCAGACTCAATGCCCGAGCACTGCAGAAGATAGAGATAAAATGAAAGTCATTGCCCATGCTTCAGCCATAGGTTCTATCATGTATGCAACGCTGTGTACCAGACCTGATGTGTGCCTTGCTATTAGTTTAGCAGGCAGGTACCAAAGTAATCCAGGAGTGGATCACTGGACATGGGTCAAGAACATCCTGAAATACCTGAAAATGACTAAGGATATGTTTCTCGTTTATGGAGGTGACAAAGAGCTCCTCGTAAATAGATACGTCGATGCAAGCTTTGACACTGATCCGGATGACTCTAAGTCTCAAACCAGATACATATTTTTACTGAATGGTGGAGATGTCAGTTGGTGAAGTTCCAAGTAGAGCGTCGTGGCGGGATCTACGTGTGAAGCGGAGTACATAGCTGCTTCGGAAGTAGCAAATGAAGGAGTCTGGATGAAGGAGTTCATATCCGATCTAGGTGTCATACCTAGTACATCGGGTCCAATGAAAATCTTTTGTGACAATACTGGTGCAATTGCCTTGGCAAAGGAATCCAGATTTCACAAGAGAACCAAGCACATCAAGAGACCCTTTAATTCCATCCGTGATCAAGTCAAGGAGGGAGACATAGAGATTTGCAAAATACATATAGATCTGAATGTTGCAGACCCGTTGACAAAGCCTCTCTCACGAGCAAAACATGATCAGCACCAAGACTCCATGGGTGTTAGAATCATTACAATGTAATCTAGATTATCGACTCTAGTGCAAGTGGGAGACTAAAGGAAATATGACCTAGAGGCAATAATAAAGTTGTTATTTATATTTCCTTATATCATGATAAATGTTTATTATTCATGCTATAATTGTATTAACCGGAAACTTAAATACATGTGTGAATACATAGACAAACAGAGTGTTACTAGTATGCCTCTACTAGAATAGCTCATTAATCAAAGATGGTTAAGTTTCCTAGGCATGGACAAGAGTTGTCATTTGATGAACGGGATCACATCATTAGAGAATGATGTGATTGGCTTGACCCATCCATTAGCTTAGCACTATGATTGCTTAGTTTATTGCTATTGCTTTCTCCATAACTTATACATGTTCCTATGACTATGAGATTATGCAACTCCCGAGTACTGGAGGAATACTTAGTGTGCTATCAAACGTCACAACATAACTGGGTGACTATAAAGATGCTCTACAGGTGTCTCTGATGGTGTTTGTTGAGTTGGCATAGATCAAGATTAGGATTTTTCACTCTGTGTATCGGAGAGGTATCTCTGGGCCCTCTCAGTAATGCATATCACAATAAGCCTTGCAAGCAATGTGACTAATGATTTAGTTGCGGGATGTGGCCTTACGGAACGAGTAAATAGAGTTGCCGGTAACGAAATTGAACTAGGTATTGAGATACCAACGATCGAATCTCGGGCAAGTAATATACCGATGACAAAGGGAACAACATATGTTGTTATGTGGTTTGACCGATAAAGATCTTCGTAGAATATGTAGGAACCAATATGAGCATCCAGGTTCCACTATTGGTTATTTACCTGAAGAGAGTTCTGGTCATGTATACATAGTTCTCGAACCCGTAGGGTCCGCACGCTTAACGTTCGATGACGATCGATATTATGAGTTTATGTGTTTTGATGTACCGAAGGTAGTTCGGAGTCCTGGATGTGATCACGGACATGATGAGGAGTCTCAAAATGGTCGAGACATAAAGATCGATATATTGGAAGGCGAAGTTTGGACACCGGAATGGTTCCGGATGAGTTCGGGCATTTTCCGGAGTACCGGGAGGTTACCGGAACCCCCCGGGGAGTCAATGGGCCTGAATGGGCCTTAGTGGAGAAAGAGGGCATCATGCAAGTGGTGGGGCGCGCCCCCTAGGCCCAAACCAAATTGGTTTAGGGTTTGGGGGGTCATCCCCCCTTTCCTTCTCCTCTCCTCCTCTTTCCTCCTTCTCCTAGTAGGAATAGACAAGGTGGGGCCAAACCTACTTGGAGTAGGATTGCCCCCCTTGGGCGTGCCTCCTCCTAGGTTGGCCCTCTCCTCCTCCCCTCTTTATATACAGGGGAGGGGCACCCCATAGACACATAAGTTGATTGTTTAGCCATGTGCGGTGCCCCCCTCCACAGAATTCCACCTGGGTCATATCGTTGTAGTGCTTTAGCGAAGCCCTGTGTCGGTAACTTCATCTTCACCGTCATCATGCCGTCGTGCTGACGAAACTCTTCCTCGGCCTCAACTGGATCAAGAGTGCGAGGGACGTCACCGAGCTGAACGTGTGCAGATCGCGGAGGTGCCGCGCATTCGGTACTTGATCGGTTGGATCGTGAAGACGTTCAACTACATCAGCCGCATTTCATAATGCTTCCACTTTCGGTCTACCAGGGTACGTAGACATACTCTTCCCCTCTCTTTGCTATGCATCACCTAGATGGATCTTGCGTGTGCATAGGAATTTTTTTAAATACTGCGTTCCCCAATAACACTGAGAGCCCGGCGCAACTGGGTAGTGCGGGAACGCGTCCGACCGCAGATCTCAGTCAGGTCGTCGTCAAATAGGCCCAGGCCACCACCTGGGCGGGGGGTAGGGGTGAACCTCCGCGGCTGCTGCCGCCTCGTGGGCACGGGTGGCCGCGAGGTGGCCCTCCAGCATCTCCTTGTCCTGGAGGGAGGCAAGCTGCTCTAAAACTGGTCCCTTCTCGCCACGGAAAACTATAGCCAAATCAGCCGCAACCTTAGCCAAATGGCCAAGAGGAACACCAGCTAGCGCAGAGAAAGAATCATCGCAGATATCATCGAAATCATCACAGGGGATCTGGGAGTCGGACGGACTTGATTCGAGGTTACAGATGGCGGCATGTCGCGACACCTTCTCCTTTGCGGTCGGCGAGGCCCCCACCGGTCGGGGGGCCGCCTCGAGCCGGGCGCTCTTCCGTGCCGACGAGAACAACGTGGAAGCAGAGTGTGGGCGGCCCCTGGACTTGTGCGGCCGAGACGGCGCGGGTAGGGAGGTCGCCGAGGGCCGGAGTCCAGCGGGGTCGGGGCCAAAGACTCCACACGTGCACGCACGGGAGACATGAGCCACGGGGAGGACGGAGGACGCACATCCATGCTCACCCGGCTGTCCCCACTCCCCTCCTCATCAAATGATGACAGCTGAGCAGGGAGTAAGGGAGGGGGTAAAGTAGCACCGGGTGGGAGGGTGGCCACCTCGTCAAGCATGGCCGCGATGGCCTCGATGTCCTTAGGCTCCTCTCGGGAGCTGTGCGCGCGGGAGTCAAGCCCCGAGCCATGGGTGGACGAGGGGTGGGAGGAGCCGGCCGGTGGGGGAGCATCGCCTGGATCTGTAGAGTCATCGTCGGAGGCCTCAGAGTGGGGGGGGGAGCGGTGATACGTCTCCAACATATCTATAATTTTTGATTGTTCCATGCTATTATATTATCTATTTTGGATGTTTAATGGGCTTTAATATGTTCTTTTATATTATTTTTGGGACTAACCTATTAACCGGAGGCCCAGTGCCTGTTTCTATTTTTTTTCCTATTTTAGTGTTTCGTAGAAAAAGAATACCAAACGGAATCCAAACGGAATGAAACCTTTGCGATGATCTTTCTTGGACCGAGAGCAAACTAGGAGACTTGGAGTGGAAGCCTGGAACTCTGTGAGGCGTCCACGAGATAGGAGGGCGTGCCCAGGGGGGTAGGCACGCCCCCACCCTTGTGGGCCCCAGGAGCTCCACCGACGTACTTCTTTCTCCTATATATACTCTTATACCCTAAAAACATCAGGGAGAGCCACGAAACCACTTTTCCACCACCGCAACCTTCTGTACCCGTGAGATCTCATCTTGGGGCCTTTTCCGGTGATCTGCCGTAAGGGGAATCAATCACGGAGGTCTTCTACATCAACACCATAGCCTCTCCGATGAAGTGTGAGTAGTTTACCACAGACCATCGGGCATGTAGTTATTAGCTAGATGGCTTCTTCTCTCTCTCTTTGATCTTCAATACAAAGTTCTTCTCGATGTTCTTGGAGATCTTTTTCATGTAATACTATTTTACGGTGTGTTTGCTGAGATCCGATGAATTGTGGGTTTATGAACTTGATTATCTATGAATATTATTTGGTTCTTCTCTGAATTCTTATATGCATGATTTGATACCTTTGCAAGTCTCTTCGAATTATCGGTTTAGTTTGGCCTACTAGATTGATCTTTCTTGCAATGGGAGAAGTGTTTAGCGTTGGGTTCAATCTGGCGGTGTCCTTTCCCAGTGATAGTAGGGGCAGCAAGGCACGTATTTATTGTTGCCATCTAGGATAAAAAGATGGGGTTTATATCATATTGCTTGAGTTTACCCCTCTACATCATGTCACCTTGCTTAAAGCGTTACTCTGTTCTTATGAACTTAATACTCTAGATGCATGTTGGATAGCGGTCGATGTGTGGAGTAATAGTAGTAGATGCAGAATCATTTCGATCTACTTGACACGGGCGTGATGCCTATGTTCATGATCATTGCCTTAGATATCTTCATAACTATGCACTTTTCTATCAATTGCTCGGCAGTAATTTGTTCGCCCACCGTAATACATGCTATCATGAGAGAAGCCACTAGTGAAACCTACGGCCCCCAGGTCTCTTTCTTATTATATTGCATCTCTTTTATTATTGCATCTCGTTTACTATTTTGCAATCTTTACTTTCCAATCTATACAACAAAATACCAAAAATATTTATGTTATTATCTCTATCAGACCTCACTTTCGCAAGTGACCGTGAAGGGATTGGCAACCCCTTTATCGCGTTGGTTGCGAGGTTCTTGATTGTTTGTGTAGGTACTAGGTGACTTGTGCGTTGTCTCCTACTGGATTGATACCTTCGTTCTAAAAAACTAAGGGAAATACTTACGCTACTTTGCTGCATCACCCTTTCCTCTTCAAGGGAAAACCAACGCATGCTCAAGAGGTAGCAAGAAGGATTTCTGGCGCCGTTGCCGGAGAGATCTACGCCAAGTCAAGACATATCAAGTACCCATCATAAACTCTTCTCCCTCGCATTACATTATTTGCCATTTGCCTCTCGTTTTCCTCTCCCCCACTTCACCTTTGCCGTTTTATTCGCCCTCTTCCGTTCGTCTTTTTTCGCTTGCTTCTTGTGCGTCCGTGTGTTAGATCGTTTGATTCGCCTTCATGGCTAGTTCTCCTATCATTGTTAACACTCCCGATAATGAAGTTCTTAATTTTAAACAAAGGGAGGGAGAAAACCTAAAAGATGCTTGGTATAGAATTTGCAATGCTCAAAATAGATCTACTAAAATGCAATCTACTTCCGCTCTTCTTCTTCGCAATTTTTACGTAGACATCACTCCTTGGTATAGATATGTTCTTGACACCATTACTGGAGGGAATTTCTTGGGAAGCCATACTTTTGATTCTTATAATGCTATGATAGATTTGTTAGGCCCACCACCTCTTTTGGTCAATGGAACTATTTTAACTTTGGAACATGTGATGCAAAGGCTTGATATTATTGAAAATAAAATTGCCACTGTAGAGTTAATCGAAAATTTGGATAAAAATATCCACACCCAAATTACTCAATATGGATCTAAGGTAGGAGTTACTCTGAAAAATATTAAGGAAAAGGAACCCATAGTTAATGAGAAGATAGACCAAGATTCCACTAGAATTGATAAACTCGAAGATACTATTACCAACTTGGTGTCCGCTTTCTCTGTCGTTAAAAATACCTCAAATCCTCCTCCTACCAAAGTTGCCAAGTTTATCTATGTTCCTAAAAATAAGGGTGAATCTTCTAGTAAGAAAAATGAAGACCTCAAATCAATAAGTGTTCACCCCAACTTTTTAGATATCATTAAGGAACCTTTTGCTACAAATGAATTTCTTGATTTCCTACCTAGGAGTTTGATCATTAGCAAAAACAAAGAACCTCCTAAGGGTTATAAGTGTTCAATTGAAGAATTGCATACCGAGAATGACAATACCTATATTTATTCTTGCTTTTATGCCTAGCTAGGGGCGTTAAACGATAGCGCTTGTTGGGAGGCAACCCAATTTTAGTTTTGTTCTTCATGTTTTGTTCCTGTTTAGTAATAAATAGTTTATCTACCCTCTGTTATGATTATGTTTTTATGTTTTTAATTATTGTTTGTGCCAAGTAAAGCCTTTAGGATCTTCTTGGGTGATTGCTGTTTGATCTTGCTGATAAAAACAGAAAGTATGCGCTCACAAAAATAATTTTCATTTTTTACCAGAGATGGATAAAATACCAATTCCAACTGAAGTAGATCAATATACAAATCTTCCTGGTCGTCCTAATTTTTCAAAAAATTTGGAGTTACAGAAGTATTCAGAACCTACAGATTGCTAGAGACTGTTCTGTTTTGGACAGATTCTGTTTTTCGCATGTTGTTTGCTTATTTTGATGCATCTATGGCTAGTATCGGGGGGTATGAACCATAGAAAAATTGGAATACAGTAGGTTTAACACCAATATAAATAAAGAATGAGTTAATTACAATACCTTAAAGTGGTGGTTTATTTTCTTATACTAACGAAGCTCACGAGATTTTCTGTTGAGTTTTGTGTTGTGAAGTTTTCAAGTTTTTGGGTAAAGATTTGATGGATTTTGGAACAAGGACTGTCAAGAGCATAATCTTGGGGATGGCCAAGGCACCCCATGGTAAAATTTAAGGACAACCAAAAGCCTAAGCTTGGGGATGCCCCGGAAGGCATCCCCTCTTTTGTCTTCGTCTATCGGTAACTTTACTTGAGGCTATATTTTTATTCACCACATGATATGTGTTTTGCTTGGAGCGTCTTGCATGATTTGAGTTTTTTGCTTTTTAGTTTACCACCATCATCCTTGCTGTACACACCTTTTGGGAGAGACACGCATGAATTGGAATTTATTAGAATACTCTATGTGCTTCACTTATATCTTTTGAGCTATACAATTTTGCTCTAGTGCTTTACTTATATCTTTTTAGAGCACGGTGGTGGTTTTAGTTTATAGAAATTATTGATCTCTCATGCTTCACTTGTATTATTTTGAGGGTCTTTTAGAACAGCATGGTAATTTGCTTTGGTTATAAAACTAGTCCTAATATGATGGGCATCCAAGTTGGGTATAATAAAAAGTTGCATATAAAGTGCGTTGAATAGTAGGAGAAGTTTGATACTTGATGATTGTTTTGAGACACGAGGATGGTGATATTAGAGTCATGCTAATGGGGTAATTGTGAATTTGATAAATACTTGTGTTGAGGTTTGCAAGTCCTGTAGCATGCACGTATGGTAACCTTTGTGTAACAAATTTGAAGCATGTGGTATGTTCTGATTGTCTTGCTTATGAGTGGTGGTCGGGGACGAGCGATGGTCTTTTCCTACCAATCTATCCCCCTAGGAGCATGCGTGTAGTGCTTGGTATTTGATGACTTGTAGATTTTTGCAATAAGTATGTGAGTTCTTTATGACTAATGTTGAGTTCATGGATTATACGCACTCTCACCCTTCCATCATTGCCAGCCTCTCTAGTACCGAGCAACTTTCACCGGTACCATAAACCCACTATTTACCTTCCTCTCCACAACCACCACTCTATTCCACCTATAGTGCTATGTCCATGGCTCGCGCTCATGTATTGCGTGAAAGTTGAAAAGGTATGAGATTACTAAAGTATGAAACAATTGCTTGGCTTGTCATCGGGGTTGTGCATGATTTGAGTATTTTGTGTGACAAAGATGTAGCATGACCAAACTATATGATTTTGCAGGGATGAGCTTTCTTTGGCCATGTTATTTTGAGAGGACATAATTATTTTGTTAGTATGCTTGAAGTATTATTATTTTTATGCCAATAAACTTTTGTCTTGAATCTTTCGGATCTGAATATTCATGCCACAATAAAGAAAATTACATAGATAAATATGTTAGGTAGCATTCCACATCAAAAATTCTGTTTTTATCATTTACCTACTCGAGGACGAGCAAAACTTAAGCTTGGGGATGCTTGATACGTCTCCAACGTATCTATTATTTTTGATTGTTCCATGCTATTATATTATCTATTTTGGATGTTTAATAGGCTTTAATATGCTCTTTTATATTATTTTTGGGACTAACCTATTAACCGGAGGCCCAGTGCCAGTTTCTGTTTTTTCCCTATTTCAGTGTTTCACTGAAAAGGAATACCAAACGGAATCCAAATGGAATGAAACCTTCGCGATGATCTTTCTTGGACCGAAACCAAACCAGGAGACTTGGAGTGGAAGTCTGGAACTCCGTGAGGCGTCCAGGAGATAGGAGGGCGCGCCTGGGGGGATAGGCGCGCCCCCACCCTCGTGGGCCCCACGGAGCTCCACCAACGTACTTCTTTCGCCTATATATACTCTTATACCCTAAAAACACCAGGGAGAGCCATGAAACCACTTTTCCATCGCCGCAACCTTCTGTACCCATGAGATCCCATCTTGGTGCCTTTTCCGGCGATCTTCCAAAAGGGGAATCAATCACGGAGGGCTTTTACATCAACACTATAGCCTCTCCGATGAAGCGTGAATAGTTTACCACAGACTTTCGGGTCCATAGTTATTAGCTAGATGCCTTCTTCTCTCTCTTTGATCTTCAATACAAAGTTCTCCTCGATGTTCTTGGAGATCTATTTGATGTAATACTCTTTTGCGGTGTGTTTGCCGAGATCCGATGAATTGTGGGTTTATGAACTTGATTATCTATGAATATTATTTGGTTCTTCTCTGAATTCTTATATGCATGATTTGATATCTTTGCAAGTCTCTTCGAATTATCGGTTTAGTTTGGCCTACTAGATTGATCTTTCTTGCAATGGGAGAAGTGCTTAGCTTTGGGTTCAATCTTATGGTGTCTTTTCCCAGTGAAAGTAGGGGCAGCAAGGCACGTATTTTATTGTTTCCATCGAGGATAAGAAGATGGGGTTTATATCATATTGCTTGAATTTATCCCTCTACATCATGTCATCTTGCTTAAAGCGTTACTCTGTTCTTATGAACTTAATACTCTAGATGCATGCTGTATAGCGGTCGATGTGTGGAGTAATAGTAGTGGATGCAGAATCGTTTCGATCTACTTGACACGGACATGATGCCTATGTTCATGATCATTGCCTTAGATATCTTCATAACTATGCACTTTTCTATCAATTGCTCGGCAGTAATTTGTTCACCCACCGTAATACATGCTATCATGAGAGAAGCCAGTAGTGAAACCTACGGCCCCTGGGTCTCTTTCTTATTATATTGCATCTCTTTTATTATCGCATCTCGTTTACTATTTTGCAATCTTTACTTTCCAATCTATACAACAAAATACCAAAAATATTTATGTTATTATCTCTATCAGATCTCACTTTCGCAAGTGACCCTGAAGGGATTGACAACCCTTTTTTCGCGTTGGTTGCGAGGTTCTTGATTGTTTGTGCATGTACTAGGTGACTTGTGCGTTGTCTCCTACTGGATTAATACCTTGGTTCTCAAAAACTGAGGTAAATACTTACGCTACTTTGCTACATCACCCTTTCCTCTTCAAGGGAAAACCAATGCATGCTCAAGAGGTAGCAAGCGACGAGGGCTGTCCCGAGGAGCGGCGCCACCACCGGGGCCCAGCTCAGGATCGCCCCCGCCCCCAACATCCGGGCTGAGGGGATCAGCGGGAGTCCCACCCTCAACCAAGATACGGAGCTCGTAGCCGATGTCGTTGAAGAACATCCAAATCGTCGTCGGAGCTTGAAGGGGTCGGGTGACTTGATCTGGATGCGCACAGACGGGCCCTTGGCTAGGGAGGGATCATCAACCGCCACAAACTTGCCCGGCAGACGGGACAAGCCACGGATGACACCCTCCTCCCTGGCAGTCGACGGGAGCCCACGGATCTACGTCCACACCGTGGACAGAGTGGCCACCACGAGGGGGTTTACCGACGGGACCGAGATGCGGATGGAGAACTGGTTGAGGACCAGCGTGAGCCTGGCACTGTGGGTGCGTTAGCAGAGACATCAAAACGGCCTGGCCATGCGTCCAACACCCTGCCCGTGTTCCCCACCTACATGGTGTAAATTAACCTGTCGAGTGTAAGTACAAACGTGCGTACCTCTAAAAAAGTACAAATGTGCGTGCGAAACATGCAAAATCAGTACACTGATCTAGTATACTCTCTGTTCATTTTTATAAGGCCTTGAAGATATTTTAGACAATGTGAAAAACAGTTTATTTTTAGTTATCTGAAACGATTTATAAAAGTGAACGGAAGAGTAGTTGCATGGGATGTGACATTGTGGTTGGGGCAATGCGTTTTGGCAGAAAAAAGCTGATCTGCATGCATGAGGATATTTCCTTGAAGAAGAAAACCAACCACATGTCGACATTCTTGGAGTTACGTGCCTCCTCCCCAACTGGACAGTACGTCCGATGGACCATGTAGTACTGTAAAATATAGGGTTCCTTACGTGGACTTTTGAATTAGAATCACCACGGACAAATCAATTGATACTCTAAACAAGTTAGGAAGCAACAGCAAGGTGCAACTACGTCCAGCATGCACGTATCAGATATATTATCCGACGATGTATGTGGCATGCTCGGCCGGACCAGCTTGGGCCCGGGACCGTAGTTTAAAAAACCAGACCGGACCTACGGTCGGACCGAGAAAAACCGGAACCGGTGATCCCGGCGGTTCTTTAAGTGCAGCGGACATTGTTTGAGCAATTGAACTAGGAAAACCGGTTGAATCGGTCGGTTTTAATAAAAACCGATGAATCGGGCAGTTCACGGAAAACCAATTGATTTGATGTTGTTTGCAGAAAAAGCACTCAATCAACTCATTTTTGGGTAGGATCAGAAAAGAAAAAACCTATTTTAGTAGGGTTTTAGCCATTTTGGAAGCATTTCTCTCGATTTTGTTCACGGACAAACCCTATCGGATGCTGCCGCCCCCTCCGGTGCAACACTTGCCTGGCACCATGGTGTGGCTATGCTTCTCCCTTGCCGGAACGCGCGGCAACACCAGGCCACTGGCATGTGCCGCCACTCCTGCGTCCCACCATCTGCATCACCTCTGTTGATGGCTAGGGAGGGAGGCCGCCGTCGCCGCCTGGTCAGAATGACCGGTACAACTCCGATCTCCCTCCGCTCTACTCAAATCGATGAGGCTTCCTGCCGGTTGCCTCCCTCCATCCTAGAGTCTAGACCAGTAGCAGCCGAGCAGGAGGACCAACACACCCAACGGTCAACTCAGATTACACATTTTTATATATTCCTATTGCTTAAATAAACGACAATCAAACCGGTGAACCGGCAGTCTGACCGGTAAAAACCTGAACCAGTAGCCTTGCCGGTTCGATTACCGGTTCAATTTTTTAAACTATGCCCGGGATAGGTTGGAGCTCCGGCTCCGGGTAGGCGATGGTGGGCTCAGTCCGGGTGGTGCTCGCGAGCGATGGGATCCCTCTCCACGCTGGTACGATGGTGGTGGTCGGGACATCGCTCCTCGGTTGGGCAAATTGGTGCCAGAGGACACAGGCATGGCGTCGTGCGAGCGAGATCGGCGACGGCCGTCAATAGCCGCAGGGTTGTGTATCCTCCGGTCCACGTGGATTGGCAGTGGACACAGACGTGGTTGCCTCCTACGGTGAAGGCACTCACCCAGACTCCGTGGCTAATGCCGAGCTAGGAGTCAAAGGTGTTACCTTTTGTACTCTTCCTACTGTGGTGGGTGCTTCGTGATGTGAGTAGTGGGTGTTGTCTCGGCCATGGATGTCGGTGTGGCGACCTAGGATGGTGGTCCGCAGTGGCGTAGCCAGCCCAATACACCAGGGTGGTCCATTAATAGAAATATTAACATAAATTATTTATTTTTCAAGGAAATGTTTATTTTAGTACATTATATACAAGCTATGGGGAAATTCCAGGGTGGTCCATGGACCACCCCGGCCACCCCCTAGCTACGCCACTGGTGGTCCGCATGGTTGGCTCTCCAGCGGGGCACCATGGTGGTTCGCCCTCTTGGTTGTGTGGGCGGCAAGAGGTGTAGCAGCGGGTGGCCCGAGCGTGTTTTCTGTCTTTGGCAGTGGCGGCGCCCCGATCCAGATCTGGGGATCCGTCCTCATCGCGCGTGTCCTGAAGGCCTCGTGGTGACACGGTGGAGATGCCGAGCGAAAGCTCCGCGCTTTGACACCGACGGCAGCGACGCTCGCGAGCGCCGCTCTCTTCCTAAAGACGTTGTCGCGGTTCTCCTTTCCATGTTAGGGTTCTGGGTGAAGACCCTTGTCCATGGTGGACACGATAGCGGCGACGCTTTGCACCGTTATCCGTTCCGAGGGCGTTGTCATGGAGGTTAGGTATGTTGCATGGCGTTGTACTCTGATCTCTCTATGCTCTCTTCCGATAGCGTAGTTCCTGTGTGATCTGGTTATCTTGGGATCAGCATTGTATGAGGGCTACTTCATCACCTTGTATCATTCGGTTGTGTATTATGTTTGGTTGTTGCTTTATATATAAAACGGGACGAATGCCTGTTTCGGGGATGTGTGTGGCGTGATAAAGCTTTATTAATTACCTTGTGAAGACTAATCTACGGCCTTTAATTCATCGTTACCTTTCACCGTGGGTCTCCGGTTCGCGGTACATATGCATTGCAATGCTCGTGGCTGCACGTGTCTGCGTGGTGGCCGGTTCCGGCGTCGTGCAGGCACACTATATATGTCTCTGTACGTGCTCAACGAAATTGTATGCATACGAGCTGATTCATTTAACTTTATTAACGAGCTAGCCTTGGCGACTACCAAGCGTCCAAGCACATGCATGCGTTGGGTGCAAAACTGAGCTACCAAGGAGGGAAAAACCATGTGTGTATGTACTTACTACTCCGAAGTAAGTACATGCCTAGTCAAGCACATGTCAGTGCGCCAGCTGATTCTTCCCGGGCGAGCGCTTTTTCAAGAGGATCGGTGGAGAGAAGGACAAAGAGAAAGAACCCAAAGAGCACGTACAGTCGATTCATAGTCAATCATACGTGGCGGCCATTACTTAAAAACGTTACGTTACATCAATCGATCGATCGATCGATTTCTCTCGGTTGCTTCGCAGTATTTGCTTTGGTTAAGTAATATACGTACGTGTAGACGCATGGCGTTTTGTTGGTGTAAGACGCGTGGAAGCTTCCTCCTTCAAAGCCAGTACATTTGCTAAGCGAAAAGACCAACTGGGTTTAGCCCAGTTTAATCAATCAATTAGTTCCTTTTGTAGTTTGGTTTGCCGGTTTCACACGTCGGCGCTGTACCTGCCTCCCGGAAATGTCACTTTCAATTTTCTGGTTGCAACTGATATGTGGTTGTTGCTGTTGAAAGTACACAATATCCAATGGTTTATAATGATTAATGTGCTACCTTTCCAGTTGCATGCACTACTGTGGCAAAAGCAGTTGAAGATCGAAGAGGGCAAATGTACATATGCACCTAGCTAGCTGCCAAGCAAAAGCAAAAGCTTAATGGGTGGTGACTAGATTTGATGATTGGGAGTGATACGGAAAGACGCAATCGTTTAGCCGACAATTAATATGGCCGGTCTGAGGATTTTTTGTTGCAGTGCCAAAGTCAGGTCGGCTGGATAATTAATTCTGTCTCTGGGGTTTAAATTTTACTGTGTAAAATGACATATTGCCACAAATCAGTCTGTATGTATCACTGGCCGGCCGGCCGGTCGGTATGGTAGTGTTTCTACCTAGCTCGCAAATCCAATGGTCAGATATGTGTGATCTTGTTGCTTCGGCCGGTAGCTAGGACAAATCCAACGAATAAATTAACACACTGATTAGTTGATGCAGCTAGCGCTAGCACACAAATTTCTGTTCTTGCTAGGTAAGTACCTGTGGCTTCATCTTTCTAGCTAGTACCTGGTACGCTTTTACGAATGAAACATGGACATGACAGACACCCAAAAACATGGACGGTGTTGGGCATAAATTTCTCCGGGACGGCACTAACTTACGTGTCACGAGCGAGTGTTTGCTTAATCAACTCTATCGATCTAGATTGCGATATCTAGCTTCTTTTGTTCCATACGCTCTCGCTGATTAAAATACCAAGTGATCAGGTAGATTTGATTTGGTTCCGGCAAATCCATGGATTCCAGCTGCATCATGCAATGTATATGCCGAGACGTGCTTATATAGAATAGCGCACCACGTACTTTTTTGGCGCCTTTGTGATGCAGACTTATACGTTGTGATATTGTATGTGACATGCTAATTTGGCAGCACTGACTTAATTAATTCTTGTAAGGAAGATCACTAATTATATATATGTCTAGCTGATTTCATCATGAAACTGGAATGTGTTTCAGTGTCTGTGCTTATGGACAAAGCTAAGCTCACGGGCCCATCTAAAATTCTAACAACTTTTAGTCTGTTTCAAACCTTAGCAAAGTGACATGTAATGCTGAAAAGAAAAGCCACCCAAAAGTGGCCATATGATCTGATTGCTCAAAAGAAATAATGCCACCCATCAAAACTGACTTCTGCCGATTTCTCACATGCCTATGCTGCTGTTGATCAACTTTGTGTGTGTGTGTGTGTGTGTGTGTGTGTGTGTGTGTGTAAATGCTAGGTGCAACTTTTTGCTGGGCCGACTTTAAAAAAGAGGGAGGGCCTGAGGGAGGCAAATGGCTTGAGCATGCGTTGCATATTTAGAAACAAATCATGCATTGTTCGATAGCTATGTTAGATCGAACTGTGATGTTGCCTTTTTGCTTCCCTTTCATCCTTCCGTGGACAACAATGATGTTGGGGCATTGCCATGGCACTCATTAATGAAAATCCACTTTTGGCCCATTCGCGATCGGATCATAATATCTTTTGAAGAGCTTGCTAGTATAACTATAGCTTCCTAAATCCTTGTGTAGCTGACTTCTGTTAGAAGCTAAAATTTCTTTCGATCGAACAATGTGTGAAATATGGGAGTTGCAACCAGTTAATCGTACGTACATTGCATGCAAGTTTAAAAAGGTGGCGAAAAAGCTCGCACACTGGCTAGCTAGCTTGCTAATCAGATTGCTAAGGTTGGGGCACTTTGGCGAGACAAACTTGGATGGTAACTAGGGCACGCAACGTCGCATGGGAAATATATATGGCTAGCTAGTGCGTGATCACGACACTGGAAAGGTGTTTGCAAGCCGTCCGGAGAAACTGTGATGACATCCCTTCAGCGATACGATGCTATGCCATAAACCCAATTGCTAAGCATATTCTTCTTGAGATTACAAGAGACAGACGCGAGCGCATCTGTACGTGTGTGTAGCTCGCCAAATCTTGAGCATATTTCATTGAGCTTGCTCCGGTGCTCCAAAGGAGAAATGGTACATGCGTCATCATGTACTCCCTCCGTTCCTAAATATAAGTGTTTTTAGACATTTCAAATAGAATACAACATACGGATGTCTGTAGACATATTTTAAAGTATAGATTCGCTCATTTTGCTTCGTATGTAGTCACTTGTTGAAATCTTTAACAAGACTTACATTTAGAAACGAAGGGAATAGATATTTCTGACGAAAAGTCTCAGATTAAAGCAGTGCATATATGTGGTGCATGCAGTACACAGACGCCACACATCACACGAGGTACCAGGGGCAGGGACTGTAGTGCCAGCTAGCATATATTCCCAACTATACTTCGTATCCTTGCAAATGGACAGACAATTGGAGAGGCCACCATGAGTCGGCAGTACTTGTGTTTCTGCGACTGCGAGACACACAAAACGGAGTAGCTAGTGATGATGCTCATGCGCCCCTTTTTTCTCGAACAATGCATGCATGAGTGAGTGATCGATGCTCATTTCCTTGTAGTTCCAACAAGTGGATTGGCTCTCTAGTGAAAGCGAACGCTTTGTTTAGTCACTTGGAACCATCAACTTGCGTGCACTACCGTCTTCACGGAATTAGTCTTGTCTATGGACTGTTGCAAAAGTCAAGAATGGAAAGGAGATCTACGAGGTCTAGGCAACAAGTAGGCATTCACGCAAACACTACTGTCTAGACCTAACCTCCAGATCGATTTGATTGTCAACTTACTACTTCGCTTAATCCTAGTTTTTTAATTTGCTATATAGAACACCCAGAGTTAACTACTGTACTGAAATTGTTGAAAATAATATTATAGTAAGACTAAAACGTACATAGTGACACACACTCATGCATGGAGTACAATCTTCTGCTAATCTCTACTCCTAATGGAGCAGTTGGTAGTCTCCGCCGGTCAATTTTCGTCCCACCTCCGTTGGTTTTTTTCGTCCTAAAAAAATCTACGAAATTTCGTAGGTTAACCAGGGACAACTATGACTAGCGAAAAAAAATCGGACGACGCCCTAGCCTCCCTCGCACCAAAAGAAACCCTCCCCTCGATCCACCCCTGCCGCTGCCCCCATCTCTCGCTCCGCCGCCGCCGCCGCCCCTGCTTCCCTCCCGCTCAGCCACCTCCACCGCTCCCACCCTTCTCCCCATTGTCGGATCCGCTTGCTCGTCAAGGTTAGGCGGCGAAGCTCCACGTCCGTGAAGCGCACGTGCTCGTCAAGGAAGCGGCTCCCGGATCTGAGATCGCGCAGCCATGACGGAAGGGGCTCGAGGTGGCCGCCGAAGACCAAGCCGTTCACGCAAGCCCTGGATCGATGGATTGTGCAAGGTACTTTGGGTGTCGTCATTGACGGCAATTGTCACGCCATGCTACCATCGGAGGGGTCCCTCATCGATGATTACGGTCTTCCAAACTGCACGAGCTCCATTGAGAAGGATGTTTTTAATTCTGGTTTTGCCTACATGCTTTCTTTGCCTGTATCTACTTAGCTAATGTCTTCTTATAGATAGTAGCTGCTGAAGTGGTGATCAAAGTTGTTCACTATAAGGAAACAACCATGATAACAGAAGTGTATATTCCCTGACCTTTGACCTGAAGTACATTTTCATTAGAAACTTGCAACAGCCAGACATTGAAATTAGCAACAGCTTCGTACGTACCGAACTAATTTGCAGCAACACGTACTAAACTACCCCACTATGGACTACATATATTTAGGAACGGAGGGATTAAAACTCTAGCAAACAACAAACATGATCTCCTCTTACAGTAAGCCAGTGGTAACCATCTTTCTCCCTGAATTACTGGACTGCTTAGTGCTTACAGAAGTAAGCTTGTTACTTTTTTTGTGATCTCTTGCGGATATGTACAATATGTTATGGGGAGATTGCAGGAACTTCTGAACCGGTCGTCCAACAGTAGGTTCGTACTTCATACCAGCATGATGGTGTGTTATGTTTGCTTCACTTACTACTTGTTCGATTAGAATCATATTGGTGCCGTTGTGTCCAGGATATGAGTGAATTTTTGTGCATTTGGGCTGTTAGGCATGAAATGCGGGAAGTTTAGGCACTACGGCCTGAAGATTCCTTAAGGTTAACCGGAAATGACTACAAACTTGTTTAATTCTGTAGGTGCAGGTGTTGCCGGTTGATGGCGGCCTAACCATGAGTGTAACTGAAAGTGAACCAGGCGATGTGCAGAAAAAAAATCTTAGCACATAGGCTGAATTTGTATACTACTTCAAATTTATTAGGTAGTACTCCCTCCGTATGTATATCACTTCCGAAAACAAGTTCGGGTTGTTAGGTAGTACTATTGAATTTCAGGATTGATACTTGAAGATTTTAAAAGGTTACTAAATTTTGTACCAACTCTACTGTTATGTATAGGAAGAACATGCTCTAAAATATTTATAATTCATATGAAAGTGATCATTTGATTATTAAATCATGCCGCTAATAAGATAAGTTCTTGTCACTTATTTCTTGACAAATTTCCATTGTTCAGGTTCTGACTTCATTTGTTGAGCTATTTTAATTTTTGTATGAGAGAAATGAAAAACTTTATGACTGGTATGTCGAAACTTTGATCAGTTCATTGTGGAATAATGGCGGTGATTTGGATTCTTAACTAAATTATGATAGGCTTCCATTTTGGCGGCTCTGATTTGGTTTTATGTGTTTTTTTGTTACCAGGTAGAAAATACTTAATGCTGGTATCCCGGAGTTTTACTTACTGGATATAAATAGAAACGAGGCTTATTTATTGAGAATTTTAGCTGTAGTGTGTGTCAGTGCCCTTGTACTTTTCAAGTGAAACCTTGAAGAAAAGCATAATGAAGGTTATGCTGATAACGGTGGCGCGGAAAGAATATAAAATTGAGGGTACAAAAGTATTAGGATCTCCATGCCGGCAAATGTAGTGTGTTGCACTGATTGCAATTACTTCTTTGCTGTTATTTGTTGTTACTGCCATAGTTTATTTTTTGTGCTTATCATAGCTCATGAATACACGTGAGTGAAATTGGGGATAGTATATATGCATTCTTTCGGAGTTTTAAGAAGGATAGCATAGAAACATTTCTTAGGGCTGTGGCATAGTTGTGTGGTACTTCTGCATTTGCAGCATTTACAGATCATGTAATTACAGCTTAATGCAAGCATTGTAATTGGTTATAGATTTCCTTTGATTTAAATTTCTGAATGTTAACAATAATGACAACTTGTGACATGCCTAAATTTAATTTCCATTGAGATAGAGTGGGCTCTGGATTATGAGATGGAATGCAATTAAAAGCCATCTGATTTGGCCATGGTTGGTTGTCACAGAATCCTTGATATATGTTCTACTTTCACTTGGAGTGTGCAGCTATGATATTGTAAGTGATGAGTTTCTTTCCCGAATCTGCTGCAGGACGTCAGACAGAGGTAGAAATTTTAGTGGCAAATGAAATAGGTGGTAATTATTACACTCTTTATTTGCAAAAAATGAGACTGAAACAATGCTATTTGAGTATGTTCTGTACTTGTAGGAAGGCTATGAAGGAAGTGTTCTTCCCATATTTTTATGAAGGTAAGGTCTTGTTATTAGATTCCTGCTACTCTATATTGCTTGACTGCTCTCTTTTATCAGTTCATGGCCTTAGGGTCCATCATTTTCTTTCAACACTTGATGCTTATTTACTTTTATTGGGTGGCTTCTTTTCGATAGTCATCTGATTTAAAAATTCGAGCATGTGTCACTTTAGTATCTTTCAGTTTCAGCAAACATATAGAATTATCTTGACCTATGTTGGCATTGAGAAGATAATATAGATTGTCACTACTAAGTTCAATGTTCAGGCTCCATCCTATTTAAATTCATGTTCGGATTAAAGTCAACACACTAAGAACTGTATGCTTGATGAAGGATGTTTAGTGCATTTACTTGGTTTCCTCGGTATAGTTATGCAGGTTAAGTTATGTTGGCTCTTGCATTTACTTGTCTAGGCTGATAGCTAATTGTGAACTATGTATATTTTGTAGTTTCTGCTCACCAAGATCAAACTAAGCACAATCGTATTTTCTCAAATTGTACACATGCTACTGCTATGGGTGTCATGCTCTGTGTAGTAATTATGTTGAATTCCCGTAATTCCTTTTGCATGATTCCACCAAACAACTTGTATGTTCAAAACATACTCAAACTTCATTTACTAAAACTTGAGTTATGTTGGCTCTTGCATTCACTTGTCCAGACTAATGGTTAATTGTGAACTATGTATATTGTGTAGTTTCTTGCATTTACAGATCATGTAATTATAGCTTAATGCAAGCATTGGAATTGGTTATAGATTTCCTTTGATTTAAATTTCTGAATGTTAACAATAATGACAACTTGTGACATGCCTAAATTTAATTTCCATTGAGATAGAGTGGGCTCTGGATTATGCGATGGAATGCAATTAAAAGCCATCTGATCTGGCCATGGTTGGTTGTCACAGAATCCTTGATATATGTTCTACTTTGACTTGTAGTGTGCAGCTATGATATTGTAAGTGATGAGTTTTTTCCCGAATCTGCTGCAGGAGGTCAGACAGAGGTAGAAATTTTAGTGGCAAATGAAATAGGTGGTAATTATTACACTCTTTATTTGCAAAAAAATGACACTGAAACAATGCTAATTGAGTATGTTCTGTACTTGTAGGAAGGCTATTAATGAAGTGTTCTTCCCTTATTTTTATGAAGCTAAGGTCTTGTTATTAGATTCCTGCTACTCTACATTGCTTGGCTGCTCTCTTTTATCAGTTCATGGCCTTAGGGTCCATCATTTTCTTTCAACACTTGATGCTTATTTACTTTTCTTGGGTGGCTTCTTTTCGATAGTCATCTGATTTAAAAATTCGAGCATGTGTCACTTTAGTATCTTTCAGTTTCAGCAAACAGATAGAATTATCTTGACATATGTTGGCATTAAGAAGATAATATAGATTGTTACTACTAAGTTCAATGTTCAGGCTCCATTCTATTTAAGTTCATGTTCGGATTAAAGTCAACACACTAAGAACTGTATGCTTGATTAATGATGTTCAGTGCATTTACTTGGTTTCCCCGGTATAGTTATGCAGGTTAAGTTATGTTGGCTCTTACATTTACTTGTCTAGACTGATGGTTAATTGTGAACTATGTATATTTTGTAGTTTCTGCTCACCAAGATCAAACTAAGCACAACCGTATTTTCTCAAATTGTACACATGCTACTGCTATGGGTGTCATGCTTTGTGTAGTAATTATGTTGAATTCCCGCAATTCCTTTTGCATGATTCCACCAAACAACTTGTATGTTCAAAACATACTCAAACTTCATTTACTAAAACTTGAGTTATGTTGGCTCTTGCATTCACTTGTCCAGACTGATGGTTAATTGCGAACTATGTATACTTTGTAATTTCTTGCATTTACAGATCATGTAATTACAGCTTAATGCAAGCATTGGAATTGGTTATAGATTTCCTTTGATTTAAATTTCTGAATGTTAACAATAATAACAACTTGTTACATGCCTAAATTTAATTTCCATTGAGATAGAGTGGGCTCTGGATTATGAGATGGAATGCAATTAAAAGCCATCTGATATGGCCATGGTTGGTTGTCACAGAATCCTTGATATATGTTCTACTTTGACTTGGAGTGTGCAGCTATGATATTGTAAGTGATGAGTTTTTTTTCCCGAATCTACTGCAGGAGGTCAGACAGAGCTAGAAATTTTAGTGGCAAATGAAATAGGTAGTAATTATTACACTCTTTATTTGCAAAAAATGAGACTGAAACAATGCTAATTGAGTATGTTCTGTACTTGTAGGAAGGCTATGAAGGAAGTGTTCCTCCCTTAATTTTATGAAGGTAAGGTCTTGTTATTAGATTCCTGCTACTCTACATTGCTTGACTGCTCTCTTTCATCAGTTCATGGCCTTAGGGTCCATCATTTTCTTTCAACACTTGATGCTTATTTACTTTTCTTGGGCGGCTTCTTTTCGATAGTCATCTGATTTAAAAATTCGAGCATGTGTCACTTTAGTATCTTTCAGTTTCAGCAAACATATAGAATTATCTTGACATATGTTGGCATTGAGAAGATAATATAGATTGTCACTACTAAGTTCAATGTTCAGGCTCCATCCTATTTAAATTCATGTTCGGATTAAAGTCAACACACTAAGTACTGCATGCTTGATTAATGATGTTCAGTGCATTTACTTGGTTTCCCCGGTATAGTTATGCAGGTTAAGTTATGTTGGCTCTTGCATTTACTTGTGTAGACTGATGGTTAATTGTGAACTATGTATATTTTGTAGTTTCTGCTCACCGAGATCAAACTAAGCACAACCGTATTTTCTCAAATTGTACACATGCTACTGCTATGGGTGTCATGCTCTGTGTAGTAATTATGTTGAATTCCCGTAATTACTTTTGCATGATTCCACCAAACAACTTGTATGTTCAAAACATACTCAAACTTCATTTACTAAAACTTGAGTTATGTTGGCTCTTGCATTCACTTGTCCAGACTGATGGTTAATTGTGAACTATGTATATTTTGTAGTTTCTTGCATTTACAGATGATGTAATTACGGCTTAATGCAAGAATTGGAATTGGTTATAGATTTCCTTTGATTTAAATTTCTGAATGTTAACAATAATGACAACTTGTGACATGCCTAAATTTAATTTCCATTGAGATAGAGTGGGCTCTGGATTATGAGATGGAATGCAATTAAAAGCCATCTGATCTGGCCATGGTTGGTTGTCACAGAATCCTTGATATATGTTCTACTTTGACTTGGAGTGTGCAGCTATGATATTGTAAGTGATTTGTTTTTTTCCCGAATCTGCTGCAGGAGGTCAGACAGAGGTAGAAATTTTAGTGGCAAATGAAATAGGTGGTAATTATTACACACTTTATTTGCAAAAAATGAGACTGAAATAATGCTAATTGAGTATGTTCTGTACTTGTAGGAAGGCTATGAAGGAAGTGTTCTTCCCTTATTTTTATGAAGGTAAGGTCTTGTTATTAGATTCCTGCTACTCTACATTGCTTGACTGCTCTCTTTCATCAGTTCATGGCCTTAGGGTCCATCATTTTCTTTCAACACTTGATGCTTATTTACTTTTCTTGGGCGGCTTCTTTTCGATAGTCATCTGATTTAAAAATTCGAGCATGTGTCACTTTAGTATCTTTCAGTTTCAGCAAACATATAGAATTATCTTGACATATGTTGGCATTGAGAAGATAATATAGATTGTCACTACTAAGTTCAATGTTCAGGCTCCATCCTATTTAAATTCATGTTCGGATTAAAGTCAACACACTAAGAACTATATGCTTGATGAATGATGTTCAGTGCATTTACTTGGTTTCCTCGGTATAGTTATGCAGGTTAAGTTATGTTGGCTCTTGCATTTACTTGTCTAGACTCATGGTTAATTGTGAACTATGTATATTTTGTAGTTTCTGCTCACCAGATCAAACTAAGCACAACCGTATTTTCTCAAATTGTACACATGCTACTGCTATGGGTGTCATGCTCTGTGTAGTAATTATGTTGAATTCCCGTAATTACTTTTGCATGATTCCACCAAACAACTTGTATGTTCAAAACATACTCAAACTTCATTTACTAAAACTTGAGTTATGTTGGCTCTTGCATTCACTTGTCCAGACTGATGGTTAATTGTGAACTATGTATATTTTGTAGTTTCTTGCATTTACAGATCATGTAATTACAGCTTAATGCAAGCATTGGAATTGGTTATAGATTTCCTTTGATTTAAATTTCTGAATGTTAACAATAATGACAACTTGTGACATGCCTAAATTTAATTTCCATTGAGATAGAGTGGGCTCTGGATTATGAGATGGAATGCAATTAAAAGCCATCTGATCTAGCCATGGTTGGTTGTCACAGAATCCTTGATATATGTTCTGCTTTGACTTGGAGTGTGCAGCTATGATATTGTAAGTGATGAGTTTTTTTCCCGAATGTGCTGCAGGAGGTCGACAGAGGTAGAAATTTTAGTGGCAAATGAAATAGGTGGTAATTATTACACTCTTTATTTGCAAAAAATGAGACTGAAACAATGCTAATTGAGTATGTTCTGTACTTGTAGGAAGGCTATGAAGGAAGTGTTCTTCCCTTATTTTTATGAAGGTAAGGTCTTGTTATTAGATTCCTGCTACTCTACATTGCTTGACTGCTCTCTTTCATCAGTTCATGGCCTTAGGGTCCATCATTTTCTTTCAACACTTGATGCTTATTTACTTTTCTTGGGCGGCTTCTTTTCGATAGTCATCTGATTTAAAAATTCGAGCATGTGTCACTTTAGTATCTTTCAGTTTTAGCAAACATATAGAATTATCTTGACATATGTTGGCATTGAGAAGATAATATAGATTGTCACTACTAAGTTCAATGTTCAGGCTCCATCCTATTTAAATTCATGTTCGGATTAAAGTCAACACACCAAGAACTGTATGCTTGATGAATGATGTTCAGTGCATTTACTTGGTTTCCCCGGTATAGTTATGCAGGTTAAGTTATGTTGGCTCTTGCATTTACTTGTGTAGACTGATGGGTCAATTGTGAACTATGTATATTTTGTAGTTTCTGCTCACCAAGATCAAACTAAGCACAACCGTATTTTCTCAAATTGTACACATGCTACTGCTATGGGTGTCATGCTTTGTGTAGTAATTATGTTGAATTCCCGTAATTCCTTTTGCATGATTCGACCAAACAACTTGTATGTTCAAAACATACTCAAACTTCATTTACTAAAACTTGAGTTATGTTGGCTCTTGCATTCACTTGTCCAGACTGATGGTTAATTGTGAACTATGTATATTTTGTAGTTTCTTGCATTTACAGATCATGTAATTACAGCTTAATGCAAGCATTGGAATTGGTTATAGATTTCCTTTGATTTAAATTTCTGAATGTTAACAATAATGACAACTTGTGACATGCCTAAATTTAATTTCCATTGAGATAGAGTGGGCTCTGGATTATGAGATGGAATGCAATTAAAAGCATCTGATCTGGCCATGGTTGGTTGTCATGGGAATCCTTGATATATGTTCTACTTTGACTTGGAGTGTGCAGCTATGGTATTGTAAGTGATGAGTTTTTTTCCCGAATCTGCTGCAGGACGTCAGACAGAGGTAGAAATTTTAGTGGCAAATGAAATAGGAGGTAATTATTACACTCTTTATTTGCAAAAAATGAGACTGAAACAATGCTAATTGAGTATGTTCTGTACTTGTAGGAAGGCTATGAATGAAGTGTTATTCCCTTATTTTTATGAAGGTAAGGTCTTGTTATTAGATTCCTTCTACTCTACATTGCTTGACTGCTCTCTTTTATCAGTTCATGGCCTTAGGGTCCATCATTTTCTTTCAACACTTGATGCTTATTTACTTTTCTTGGGTGGCTTCTTTTCGATGGTCATCTGATTTAAAAATTCGAGCATGTGTCACTTTAGTATCTTTAAGTTTCAGCAAACATATAGAATTATCTTGACATATGTTGGCATTGAGAAGATAATATAGATTGTCACTACTATGTTCAATGTTTAGGCTCCATCCTATTTAAATTCATGTTCGGATTAAAGTCAACACACCAAGAACTGTATGCTTGATGAATGATGTTCAGTGCATTTACTTGGTTTCCCCGGTATAGTTATGTAGGTTAAGTTATGTTGGCTCTTGCATTTACTTGTCTAGACTGATGGTTAATTGTGAACTATGTATATTTTGTAGTTTCTGCTCACCAAGATCAAACTAAGCACAACCGTATTTTCTCAAATTGTACACATGCTACTGCTATGGGTGTCATGCTCTGTGTAGTAATTATGTTGAATTCCCGTAATTCCTTTTGCATGATTCCACCAAACAACTTGTATGTTCAAAACATACTCAAACTTCATTTACTAAAACTTGTGTTATGTTGGCTCTTGCATTCACTTGTCCAGACAGATGGTTAATTGTGAACTATGTATATTTTGTAGTTTCTTGCATTTACAGATCATGTAATTACAACTTAATGCAAGGATTGGAATTGGTTATAGATTTCCTTTGATTTAAATTTCTGAATGTTAACAATAATGACAACTTGTGACATGCCTAAATTTAATTTCCATTGAGATAGAGTGGGCTCTGGATTATGAGATGGAATGCAATTAAAAGCCATCTGATCTGGCCATGGTTGATTGTCACAGAATCCTTGATATATGTTCTACTTTGACTTGGAGTGTGCAGCTATGGTATTGTAAGTGATGAGTTTTTTTCCCGAATCTGCTGCAGGACGTCAGACAGAGGTAGAAATTTTAGTGGCAAATGAAATAGGAGGTAATTATTACACTCTTTATTTGCAAAAAATGAGACTGAAACAATGCTAATTGCAGTACTATGATTCTAGTAACTTGTAACTAATGGAAGAGTATGTCTATACTGTAGGAACATCTGATCTGGCCATGGTTGGTTGTCACAGAATCCTTGATATATGTTCTACTTTGACTTGGAGTATGTAGCTATGATATTGTAAGTGATGAGTTTTTTTCCCGAATCTGCTGCAGGAGTCAGACAGAGGTAGAAATTTTAGTGGCAAATGAAATAGGTGGTAATTATTACACTCTTATTTGCAAAAATGAGACTGAAACAATGCTAATTGAGTATGTTCTGTACTTGTAGGAAGGCTATGAAGGAAGTGTTCTTCCCTTATTTTTATGAAGGTAAGGTCTTGTTATTAGATTCCTGCTACTCTACATTGCTTGACTGCTCTCTTTTATCAGTTCATGGCCTTAGGGTCCATCATTTTCTTTCAACACTTGATGCTTATTTACTTTTCTTGGGTGGCTTCTTTTCGATGGTCATCTGATTTAAAAATTCGAGCATGTGTCACTTTAGTATCTTTCAGTTTTAGCAAACATATAGAATTATCTTGACATATGTTGGCATTGAGAAGATAATATAGATTGTCACTACTAAGTTCAATGTTCAGGCTCCATCCTATTTAAATTCATGTTCGGATTAAAGTCAACACACCAAGAACTGTATGCTTGATGAATGATGTTCAGTGCATTTATTTGGTTTCCCCGGTATAGTTATGCAGGCATGTTGGCATTGAGAAGATAATATAGATTGTCACTACTAAGTTCAATGTTCAGGCTCCATCCTATTTAAATTCATGTTCGGATTAAAGTCAACACACCAAGAACTGTATGCTTGATGAATGATGTTTAGTGCATTTATTTGGTTTCCCCGGTATAGTTATGCAGGTTAAGTTATGTTGGCTCTTGCATTTACTTGTCTAGACTGATGGTTAATTGTGAACTATGTATATTTTGTAGTTGTCTGCTCACCAAGATCAACTAAGCACTCGTAGTTTCTTGCCAATCGTATTTTCTCAAATTGTACACATGCTACTGCTATGGGTGTCATGCTCTGTGTAGTAATTATGTTGAATTCCCGTAATTCCTTTTGCATGATTCCACCAAACAACTTGTATGTTCAAAACATACTCAAACTTCATTTACTAAAACTTGAGTTATGTTGGCTCTTGCATTCACTTGTCCAGACTGATGGTTAATTGTGAACTATGTATATTTTGTAGTTTCTTGCATTTACAGATCATGTAATTACAACTTAATGCAAGCATTGGAATTGGTTATAGATTTCCTTTGATTTAAATTTCTAAATGTTAACAATAATGACAACTTGTGACATGCCTAAATTTAATTTCCATTGAGATAGACTGGGCTCTGGATTATGAGATGGAATGCAATTAAAAGCCATCTGACCTGGCCATGGTTGGTTGTCACAGAATCTTTGATATATGTTCTACTTTGACTTGGAGTGTGCAGCTATGATATTGTAAGTGATGAGTTTTTTTCCCGAATGTGCTACGGGAGGTCAAACAGAGGTAGAAATTTTAGTGGCAAATGAAATAGGTGGTAATTATTACACTCTTTATTTGCAAAAAATGAGACTGAAACAATGCTAATTGAGTATGTTCTGTACTTGTAGAAAGGCTATGAAGGAAGTGTTCTTCCCTTATTTTTATGAAGGTAAGTTCTTGTTATTAGATTCCTGCTACTCTACATTGCTTGACTGCTCTCTTTTATCAGTTCATGGCCTTAGGGTCCATCATTTTCTTTCAACACTTGAT
Organism: Triticum urartu; assembly: GCF_003073215.2. Classification (NCBI taxonomy): domain Eukaryota; kingdom Viridiplantae; phylum Streptophyta; class Magnoliopsida; order Poales; family Poaceae; genus Triticum; species Triticum urartu. The sequence goes on along the minus strand of NC_053026.1, from coordinate 106,971,580 downwards.
GCTTATTTACTTTTCTTGGGCGGCTTCTTTACGATAGTCATCTGATTTAAAAATTCGAGCATGTGTCACTTTAGTATCTTTCAGTTTCAGCAAACATATAGAATTATATTGACATATGTTGGCATTGAGAAGACAATATAGATTGTCACTACTAAGTTCAATGTTTAGGCTCCATCCTATTTAAATTCATGTTCGGATTAAAGTCAACACACTAAGAACTGTATGCTTGATTAATGATGTTCAGTGCATTTACTTGGTTTCCCCGGTATAGTTATGCAGGTTAAGTTATGTTGGCTCTTGCATTTACTTGTCTAGACTGATGGTTAATTGTGAACTATGTATATTTTGTAGTTTCTGCTCACCAAGATCAAACTAAGCACAATCGTATTTTCTCAAATTGTACACATGCTACTGCTATGGGTGTCATGCTCTGTGTAGTAATTATGTTGAATTCCCGTAATTCCTTTTGCATGATTCCACCAAACAACTTGTATGTTCAAAACATACTCAAACTGCATTTACTAAAACTTGAGTTATGTTGGCTCTTGCATTCATTTGTCCAGACTGATGGTTAATTGTGAACTATGTATATTTTGTAGTTTCTTGCATTTACAGATCATGTAATTACAGCTTAATGCAAGCATTGGAATTGGTTATAGATTTCCATTGATTTAAATTTCTAAATGTTAACAATAATGACAACTTGTGACATGCCTAAATTTAATTTCCATTGAGATAGAGTGGGCTCTGGATTATGAGATGGAATGCAATTAAAAGCCATCTGATCTGGCCATGGTTGGTTGTCACAGAATCCTTGATATATGTTCTACTTTGACTTGGAGTGTGCAGCTATGATATTGTAAGTCATGAGTTTTTTCCCGAATCTGCTGCAGGAGGTCAGACAGAGGTAGAAATTTTAGTGGCAAGTGAAATAGGTGGTAATTATTACACTCTTTATTTGCGAAAAATGAGACTGAAACAATGCTAATTGCGTATGTTCTCTACTTGTAGGAAGGCTATGAATGAAGTGTTCTTCCCTTATTTTTATGAAGGTAAGGTCTTGTTATTAGATTCCTGCTACTCTACATTAATTTACTGCTCTCTTTTATCAGTTCATGGCCTTAGGGTCCATTAGTTTCTTTCAACACTTGATGCTTATTTACTTTTCTTGGGCGGCTTCTTTTCGATAATCATCAGATTTAAAAATTCGAGCATGTGTCACTTTAGTATCTTTCAGTTTTAGCAAACATATAGAATTATCTTGACATATGTTGGCATTGAGAAGATAATATAGATTGTCACTACTAAGTTCAATGTTCAGGCTCCATCCTATTTAAATTCATGTTCGGATTAAAGTCAACACACTAAGAACTGTATGCTTGATGAATGATGTTTAGTGCATTTACTTCGTTTCCCCGGTATAGTTATGCAGGTTAAGTTATGTTGGCTCTTGCATTTACTTGTCTAGACTGATGGTTAATTGTGAACTATGTATATTTTGTAGTTTCTTCTCACCAAGATCAAACTAAGCACAATCGTATTTTCTTAAATTGTACACATGCTACTGCTATGGGTGTCATGCTCTGTGTAGTAATTATGTTGAATTCCCGTAATTCCTTTTGCATGATTCCACCAAACAACTTGTATGTTCAAAACATACTCAAACTTCATTACTAAAACTTGAGTTATGTTGGCTCTTGCATTCACTTGTCCAGACTGATGGTTAATTGTGAACTATGTATATTTTGTAGTTTCTTGCATTTACATATCATGTAATTACAGCTTAATGCAAGCATTGGAATTGGTTATAGATTTCCTTGATTTAAATTTCTGAATTTTAACAATAATGATAACTTGTGACATGCCTAAATTTAATTTCCATTGAGATAGAGTGGGCTCTGGATTATGAGATGGAATGCAATTAAAAGCCATCTGATCTGGCCATGGTTGGTTGTCACAGAATCCTTGATATATGTTCTACTTTGACTTGGAGTGTGCAGCTATGATATTGTAAGTGATGAGTTTTTTCCCGAATGTGCTGTAGGAGGTCAGACAGAGGTAGAAATTTTAGTGGCAAATGAAATAGGTGGTAATTATTACACTGTTTATTTGCAAAAAATGAGACTGAAACAATGCTAATTGAGTATGTTCTGTACTTGTAGGAAGGCTATGAAGGAAGTGTTCTTCCCTTATTTTTATGAAGGTAAGGTGTTGTTATTTGATTCCTGCTACTCTACATTGCTTGACTGCTCTCTTTTATCAGTTCATGGCCTTAGAGTCCATCATTTTCTTTTAACACTTGATGCTTATTTACTTTTCTTGGGCGGCTTCTTTTCGATAGTCATCTGATTTAAAAATTCGAGCATGTGTCACTTTAGTATCTTTCAGTCTCAGCAAACATATAGAATTATCTTGACATATGTTGGCATTGAGAAGATAATATAGATTATCACTACTAAGTTCAATGTTCAGGCTCCATCCTATTTAAATTCATGTTCGGATTAAAGTCAACACACTAAGAACTGTATGCTTGATTAATGTTGTTTAGTGCATTTACTTGGTTTCCCCGGTATAGTTATGCAGGTTAAGTTATGTTGGCTCTTGCATTTACTTGTCTAGACTGTTGGTTAATTGTGATGTAACATCCCAAATTTTCAATTTGGAATGTTATACATTAGATCATCAATCCATATCATATTTTATTTTGCATTTTGGTTGATCCTAGAAATTCTACGCAACTCAATGACCCACGGAGAGAGTTGGGGATTTTGTTATTTTCATATTTGAGTTCTCTCAAATTTTGAGAATAGGATCATTTGGTTTTATTTATTTTATCATGAATTATTTTTATTACAAAAATATGAGAGAGGGAATAAAATGACTTTCCCAAAATAAAGAAATATTGAGGATTTAATAATAAAATCAAATAAGATTTTATTTCGGAGTTTTTCGGTGTTTTATTTGAATTTAGGAAAAATGTGCATTTTTTAAAATTGCATTTAGGTCCGAAATAAATGTTCACCTTGTGCGGCTTGATTTTAGAAGCCCATGAAAATTTATTTCGGAATTTTTGGAGTCCGTTTAGTATTTCTTTTTATTTTTTTTCTTCCGAGCAAAATAATTAAAAAAAAGTGAATCGACCTAACCTGGCCGTGTCCGTCCGAGACTCTGGCCCGGCAGGCTTTAAAAGTCGGGGCAGCCCACCCGGGCAAACCTTGGCCCCGAGCCGCCCCGCCCCACGCACCGCCGCCGCCGCCGCCTCGCACCGCCGCCGAGGTTCGCGGCGCCTCGACTTCCGTGCCATCGGTTTTTTTTAAAAAATTAGATCGGTTTTTCGGTCGGTTTTTTTAGTTTCGATTTTTTTTAAATAGATCGGTTTTTCCGGTTTATTTAAATAGCGAGCGTTCGTCCATTCGTTCGTTCTAGTGAGCGTTCGTCGTTTTTCTTTTTCTCGGATTAAATCTGCGATTTTTCTGATCGCGATTCCTGATCCGATTTTCGTTTTAGTATAACTTTTCGCTCGTTTATCGGAATCAGGCGATTCAAGCGCCTAGAGTTTCGTCTCAAAACCCTCTATCCGTTTAACCAACTTAAACAAGATTTTGCTACTGTAAAATTTGCCCTAGATCCAGATTAGTAGAACGAAGTTGTTTTCTTTCGTCGTTTGACTTTCGTTGCTTCGTTCGATTTGATTCTTTTTGCGAACCGGAGTTCTTAAGTTGAACTTTCTGGTTAGATCGCTTATTGAGTTTTACCTGTGCATTAGATGAGTACTTATTGTATGCTTGTTTGTTTGTCTGCGATAGAATACCCGGAGTGCGCCGCTTGTTACTTCGAATCTCTAGGTTTCGCGGATCATCAGCAAGGCAAGTAACACTTTGATCATGCCTTTTATACTACCCAGTTTTACTGCATTAGATCAACCCTCACACATTGCATGATTAGGATCTAATTAAATTGTGGGATGGGAAGTAGATGAGGTAGTACCTATTACCTGTTATTATCAAACCTTTGGGAGTTACTTCTACGTTTGCTTATTATGCCATGCTATGCTAGTAGACGTGGATTGGGTGAGTGATATCCATGACAGATGTGAGTTTTGTTAATTAATGGTTTATCTAAGGTGGCAACTTAAACACACATCTGGGTGGATTGAGGCACCTGGGTATTCCAGGACTTGCCTGTTTTCTTTTGGACCGCCACCCAGGCTCAAAGGGATCATGATACTATTCATACTAGAAACTTCCGTGTGCAGCCACAAGCTATTATGGGCTCTACCATAGTTTACTAAGTCGTGCGAACTCTTACAGTGGTAGACTAGCAGATGTAGGGGATGTAGGTGGTACGGTCTATCCATCGTAAGGTGCTAGCGCTTCTGAAAGACTACGTCTCGGTCATCCGTCTTCTCAAACACCATGTAGTGCGAGAAACCAAACGGAGGCGATCGAGTCTTGTGGGGGAAAGTGCGCAAACCTATGCAGGGTGTAATAAACTAATCATGGTTAGCTGTGTCCCCGGTTATGGACATCTTGAGTATCTAGTACTTGGATTATCATGTGAATCTCAACACGCTACTCTAAATTAATTTTGTTGGGTTATGTTTAATGATGATGCTTAATTGGATTGAGAATGCTGTCAACCATTCTCAATGTTTAACAACTACCATGATAGTAATTAAATTTATTCCTTTGAAGTAGGGAAAAATTGGCTTTACGCAAATCTGTAACCATAGAGCTTTCCACCAGCCAAATATGCATATAGTATAGTTGTTTCATTCCATTACTCTCTATGTGTTACCTTGCCAGCATATTCCATGTGCTGACCCATTTTCGGGCTGCAATGTTAATGTTGCAGACTTTTCAGACGACGATTAAGGAGTTTTTAGGTCGTGGTTCTATACTCAGTGATGCCATTGGAGTTGATGGACTCACTTATCTTCCAAGCCTTCCACTGTTATCATTATTAGATGGCCTTAAGCCATATTTATTGTAATAAGTGTTGGAAATATGCCCTAGAGGCAATAATAAATTGGTTATTATTATATATTTCCTTGTTCATGATAATCATTTATTATCCATGCTATAATTGTATTGATAGGAAACTCAGATACATGTGTGGATACATAGACAACACCATGTCCCTAGTAAGCCTCTAGTTGACTAGCTCGTTGATCAATAGATGGTTACGGTTTCCTGACCATGGACATTGAATGTCATTGATAACGGGATCACATCATTAGGAGAATGATGTGATGGACAAGACCCAATCGTAAGCCTAGCACAAAGATCGTGTAGTTCGTATGCTAAAGCTTTTCTAATGTCAAGTATCATTTCCTTAGACCATGAGATTGTGCAACTCCCGGATACCGTAGGAATGCTTTGGGTGTATCAAACGTCACAACGTAACTGGGTGACTATAAAGGTGCATTACAGGTATCTCCGAAAGTGTCTGTTGGGTTGGCACGAATCGAGACTGGGATTTGTCACTCCGTGTAAACGGAGAGGTATCTCTGGGCCCACTCGGTAGGACATCATCATATGCGCAATGTGACCAAAGAGTTGATCATGGGATGATGTGTTACGGAACGAGTAAAGAGACTTGCCGGTAATGAGATTGAACTAGGTATTGGATTCCGACGATCGAATCTCGGGCAAGTAACATACCGCTAGACAAAGGGAATTGTATACGGGATTGATTAAGTCCTTGACATCGTGGTTCATCCGATGAGATAATCGTGGAACATGTGGGAGCCATCATGGGTATCCAGATCCCGCTGTTGGTTATTGACCGGAGAACGTCTCGGTCATGTCTGCTTGTCTCCCGAACCCGTAGGGTCTACACACTTAAGGTTCGGTGACGCTAGGGTTGTGAAGATATGTATATGCAGTAACCCGAATGTTGTTCGGAGTCCCGGATGAGATCCCGGACGTCACGAGGAGTTCCGAAATGGTCCGGAGGTAAAGAATTATATATAGGAAGTGTTGTTTCGGCCATCGGGACAAGTTTCGGGGTTATCGGTATTGTACCGGGACCACCGGAGGGGTCCCGGGGGCCCACCGGGTGGGGCCACCTGTCCCGGGGAGCCACATGGGCTTTAGGGGGTGTGCCTTGGCCTAGATGGGCCAAGGGCACCAGCCCCAAAACCCCATGCGCCTAGGGTTCCACTTAAGGGAAGAGTCCCAATGGTGGAAGGCACCTCTAGGTGCCTTGGGGGGAGGGAAACCTCCCTTTGGCAGCCGCACCTAGGAGATTGGATCTCCTAGGCTGGCGCACCACCCCCCTTGGCCCTCCTATATATAGTGGGGGAGAGGAGGAACTTGAGACACCAGCCCCTGGCGCCTCCCTCTCTCCCCGTTACGTCTTTCTCTCGTAGTATAGGCGAAGCCATGCTACTGTGACGCCCTGCATCCACCACCACGCCGTCGTGATGCTGGATCTTCCTCAACCTCTCCCTCTCTCCTTGCTGGATCAAGGCATGGGAGACGTCACCGGGCTGTACGTGTGTTGAACGCGGAGGTTCCGTCCGTTCGGCACTAGGATCATCGGTGATCTGAATCACGACGAGTACGACTCCATCAACCCCGTTCACTTGAACGCTTCCGCTTAGCAATGTACAAGGGTATGTAGATGCACTCTCCTTCCCCTCGTTGCTGGTCTCTCCATAGATAGATCTTGGTGACACATAGGAAAATTTTGAATTTCTGCTACGTTCCCCAACAATAAGTTCTCTTATGAGACACTCGATGTAATAAGTGTGTGATTGCTACTCTGCTATAAATCCTCCGAGTACTGTGTGGTGTCAGCATTACTGATCCAGGGATGACACCGGAGCACAGAGATCAGACTGTTTGAGGTCTGGTCGCTACAAAGATGGTATCAGAGCACACGCTGACTGTAGGACACGAACACTAAGTTAGAGACCTAGAACACTATTCACTCTCTTCTCTTCTGACCTCTCATCTTTTCTACTCCTTAGGATGGCGGATGCAAGGAACAAGTTCACGCAACCGGATGAAGATACACCCTTTGGACGACACTTGAAGGAAGTCACTAGATACCTGGACATAGGAGTACCAAGCTTCACGGGAACCTACAACGCCACTTTACCTGAAGAAGAGCGCTGGATGATTCAAGTTCAAGTTCCAGGAAGGACGTTCATGCCAGTCACTGAGCCCATAGAGTTTTCTTTTGATGCACCAACTCGGAGTCTAGGAAAGAGCATGGCAGCTCACATCGCCTTGGGACGCATTGGAGAAGTCTACCACAAGGATCTCAAGGATACTATCTACTAGATTTGTGGGCGCCGAGATGAACACTGGGAGATGATCAGCAGCAGGAAGGATAGATCAATCGCAGCTTTTATCCAGGAGTTAAACCAGCACATTCGACGACAGGAGAACCAGATGTGCGCCGACATGATAGATCCGAAGAAGGCAAGGACAAGAATCAAGGAACTGGAGGAAGAACACAAGGCTACACATGAAGATTATGAAGAAGAAATTGAAGTATTGGTGGAGAAGAATGACGACCTGATCAAGAAGATTGGAATATTTATGGGAGGCCCTACGCTAGTAGATGAAGACGAAGAACCCCAGGAGATTAGCCCGGAAGACTACATCATCATCGACGGCACCGACTCGGAACCAGATGATGACAATGTTGATGAAGCTGGAGCAGATATCATGGAGTCTGCAACCGAAAAATATTTCTAGTAGACCACCATGTAAATATAGTAGTCCGAGCACTTTTGTGATAGTTAGATCGATTGTATGCCCTTGTTTGATTGAATGAAGTGAATTGTTTGCTTTTGCCTCATGTGCATATGGGTAGTGTTTTCTCTTTAGACCCCCTCTATTCTTACATCTCATCTTTTCTAAACCCTTAGATGCCTCCGAGACGTGACCCCGGATTTGCCTTTCCACCGGAGCTCACTCAGTTGATCCAGCAGCAGAACACATTGATGCAGTTGCTAGTCCAGAATCAGAATCAAGGGAACAACAATAACAACCCACCACCACCACCACCACCACCTGTTGACCACTTAGTCCGTTTTCTTAGGCTGAATTCGCCAGTGTTTTCCAGTAGCACCGAGCCAATAGTAGCAGATGATTGGCTCCGCAAGACAGCTAGGGACTTGACCACAGCAGGATGCACAGATGCGGAGAAGGTGAAGTTTGCCGCACATCAGCTAGAAGGACCAGCAGCATCATGGTGGGAGAATTTTATAGCCACTTTCTGTGTCGACACTGTCACATGGGACCAGTTTCAGCAGGCTTTTCGTACTACACATGTTTCAGCAGGAGCTGTGGCCATGAAGAAGCGTGAGATTCGCAACTTGCGCCAAGGAGGAAGGACAGTTGGCCAGTATGTGGAGGAATTTAGTAAGTTAGCACGTTATGCACCAGATGACGTCGCTACGGATGCAGCTAAGCAGGAGAAGTTTCTGGAAGGACTGAATGATGAGTTGAGCATGCAGTTGATGGTAGCCACCTTCAACAACTACCAGGAGTTGGTAGATCGTGCTCTTATGATTGAAGGCAAGCAGCAGCAAATTGAGAATCGCAAGAGGAAGTATGGACAAGGAAAGTACAATTCAGGAGCTCAGCAGAAGCCATGTTTTACCCCTAGACCGGGAGGACATTTTCAGCATACCCATGGAGGAGGTAGCTCGCACAATCACAATGGCACCAAGAATGGAAATGGCAATGGAGGAAGCAACGGCCAGAACCGCCCCAACCCCTCAACCCCAGCCAAGGACCTGAGCCAAGTCACTTGTTTTAAGTGTCAGAAGACCGGACATTATGCCAATGCATGTCCTGAAGGCCAAAATGGCAATGGAAGTTCTGGGAAGAAGCCGAACCCTTTCAACAGGGGATAGGTGAACCACGTTAGCGTGGAGGAGGTTGAAGCTCAGCCCGATGCAGTAATAGGTAAGTTTTTGGTTAAGTCATTTACTGCACTCGTTCTTTTTGATACTGGTGCATCACATTCATACATCTCAAGGGGATTTGTGGATAAGTATAACCTACCAACCCAAGCCCTTAGGTCACCCATGTTAGTAACCTCCCCTGGAGCAGAGTATGTGGCTACTCTATGGTGTGATCGGTTACCATTAAGGATTGGTAACTATGTTTTTCCCTCAGACCTAATAGTATTGGAATCTCAAGGATTGGATGTGATATTAGGCATGGATTGGCTATCAAAGTATGAAGGGAATATTGAATGTGCTAGCAAGTCAATTTTGCTTACCACCCCAGAAGGGAGATGGATCAAGTATGTATCCTGGCATGTGCCAAAGAGGACTCAAGTAAATTGCCTAACATGAGTTGTGCAAGAGGAAGTACCAGTGGTAAGGGATTTTCCTAAAGTATTTCCAGAAGAGTTGCCAGGCATGCCACCGGATAGAGATATTGAGTTTTTGATTGAGCTATTGCCAGGCACAGGGCCAATATCAAAGAGCCCATATAGGATGCCAGCAAAGGATTTGGTGGAAATTAAGAAGCAGATTAAGGAGTTACTGGATAAAGGATATATTCGCCCAAGTTCTTCACCTTGGGGATCGCGAGTACTTCTAGTGGAGAAGAAGGATGGATCGTTAAGGATGGTTGTTGATTATCGAGGATTGAATGAAGTAACGATCAAGAACAAGTACCCACTACCAATGATCAACGATCTGTTTGATCGATTGCAAGGAGCCCAAGATCTCCAAGATCGATCTGCGATCAAGATACCACCAGTTGAAGATTTGAGAACAGGATATTCCTAAGACAGCTTTTACCACCGGGTATGGGCTGTATGAGTATACCGTTATGTCATTTGGTCTGACTAACAAACCTGCCTATTTTATGAACATGATGAACAAAGTGTTTATGGAGTTCTTGGATAAGTTCGTCGTAGTGTTCATTGATGATATCCTGGTGTATTCAAAGAATGAAGAGGAGCATAAGGAGCATTTGCGTTTGGTACTTGGAAAGCTCAGAGAACATCAATTATATGCCAAGTTCAGCAAATGTGAGTTTTGGTTGAAGGAAGTAGGATTCCTCGGACACGTTATATCTGGAGAAGGTATAGCAGTTGATCCCACTAAAGTTGATACCGTGACCAAATGGGAAGCACCGACAACAGTTGGAGAGATCCGGAGTTTTCTTGGACTCGCAGGATACTACCGGAGATTTATTGAGAATTTCTCAAAGATTGTGAAGCCTATGACAAAGTTGTTAAAGAAAGATACCAAGTTCATATGGACAGAGGAATGTGAGGCTAGTTTCCAGGAGTTGAAGAAACGTTTGGTTACCTCACCAGTGTTGATTTTGCCAGACCAGACCAAAGATTATGAGGTGTATAGCGACGCTTCACGATGAGGACTTGGAGCAGTGCTTATGCAGGAAGGGAGAGTTGTTTCATATGCCTCAAGACAACTGAAGCCTCATGAGTTAAATTATGCTACGCATGATTTGGAATTAGCAGCCGTAGTGCATGCATTGAAAACATGGAGACATTTCCTCATTGGAAATCATTGTGAGGTGTACACGAATCATAAGAGTTTGAAGTACATTTTCACACAGAAGGAGTTGAATCTCAGACAAAGGAGATGGTTGGAGCTTATCAAGGATTATGATATGAAATTGCATTATCACCCCGGAAAGGTTAATGTAGTAGCTGACGCATTAAGCCGTAAGAGCCATGTCAATACGATAATGACGGGAGAAATACCCAAGGAGTTAGTAGTAAATCTTCGTGAACTATGTGTGGAAATAGTTCCGAGAGGCTTTGTAGCAGCATTAGAGATTCAGTCGACCTTGATGGATAGAATCAGGGAAGCTGAGAAGACTAACAAAGAGATTTCCGCTATAAAGGAGAAACTGAGCAAAGGAAAAGCTAAAGGATTTTGTGAGGATGAGCACGACACCCTATGGTTTGAAGACCGTGTTTATGTGCCCAATGACTCGGAGATTAGGAAGTTGATTCTGCAAGAGGCACACGATTCACCATATTTGATTCACCCAGGAAATACCAAGATGTATTTGGATTTGAAGGATATTTTCTGGTGGACCGGAATGAAGAAGGATATTGCGGAGTATGTAGCAGTTTGTGATGTATGTCAGAGAGTAAAGGCAGAGCATCAGAAGCCAGCATGATTGTTACAACCCTTGCCGATACCCGAATGGAAGTGGGATAAGCTAGGCATGGATTTTATCACGGGATTGCCCAGGACTCATTCCGGCTATGACTCGATTTGGGTTGTAGTTGATCGATTGACAAAAGTAGCTCATTTCATCCCAGTAAAGACCACTTACACCAGTGCTAAGTTGGCAAAGATATACATGACCAGGATCGTATGTCTGCATGGAGTTCCAAGGAGTATCGTATCAGATAGAGGAACCCAGTTTACCTCAAATTCTGGAAGCAGTTGCACGAAACTTTGGGAACCAGGCTGGAATTCAGTACAGCTTTTCATCCACAGACAGATGGACAGACCGAGAGAGTCAATCAGATTTTGGAGGATATGCTGAGAGCTTGTGCGCTAGATTACGGATCTAGTTGGGACGATAATTTGCCATATGCAGAGTTCTCTTACAACAACAGTTACCAAACTAGTTTAAATATGGCCCCTTTCGAAGCATTGTATGGAAGGAGGTGCAGGACACCGTTATCATGGGACGAAGTTGGAGACCGCCAGTTGTTTGGACCTGACTTGATTAAAGAATCTGAACAGAAGGTGAAGTTGATTCGTGATAGGCTCAAGGTAGCCCAGTCCAGACAGAAGAGTTATGCAGATTCTAAACGCAAGGAGACAGTTTACGAAGTCGGAGATAGAGCTTATCTTCGAGTATCTCCACTTCGGGGAACAAAGCGTTTTGGAGTTAAAGGGAAGTTAGCGCCACGATTTGTAGGACCATATCGAGTTTTGGAACGCATGGGAGAAGTGGCCTACAAGTTGGAATTATCCGAAGGATTGTCAGGAGTTCATGATGTGTTCCATGTTTCTCAGTTAAAGAAGTGTCACGCGGAGATGGCTGACATACCCTTGAGAGACACGGTGCCATTGGAAACAATTCATTTGGATAACGATTTGACCTACGAGGAGAAACCAGTTAAGATCCTCGAATTTGCCAGCCGAGTTACCCGCAGCAAGGTTATCAAGTTTTGCAAATTTTAGTGGAACCACCACACGGAGGATGAAGCCACCTGGGAACAAGAGGAAGATTTGCTCAAGGACCACCCTCACCTATTTTCTAGCCAACCCGAATCTCGAGGGCGAGATTCATCTTAAGGGGGGTAGGTTTGTAACATCCCAAATTTTCAATTTGGAATGTTATACATTAGATCATCAATGCATATCATATTTTATTTTGCATTTTGGTTGATCCTAGAAATTCTACGCAACTCAATGACCCACGGAGAGAGTTGGGATTTCGTTATTTTCATATTTGAGTTCTCTCAAATTTTGAGAATAGGATCATTTGATTTTATTTATTTTATCATCAATTATTTCTATTACAAAAATATGAGAGAGGGAATAAAATGACTTTCCCAAAATAAAGAAATATTGAGGATTTAATAATAAAATCAAATAAGATTTTATTTCGGAGTTTTTCGATGTTTTATTTGAATTTAGGAAAAATGTGCGTTTTTCAAAATTGCATTTAGGTCCCAAATAAATGTTCACCTTGTGCGGCCTGATTTTAGAAGCCCGTGAAAATTTATTTCGGAATTTTTGGAGTCCATTTAGTATTTCTTTTTATTTTTTTCCGAGTGAAATAATTAAAAAAAAAGTGAACCGACCTAACCGGGCCATGTCCGTCCGCGACTCTGGCCCGGCAGGCTTTAAAAGCCGGGGCAGCCCACCCGGGCAAACCCTAGCTCCGAGCCGCCCGAGCCGCCCCGCCCCACGCGCCGCCGCCGCCCTGCGCCGCCCCCGCCACCGAGGTTCGCCGCGCCTCGACTTCCGTGCCATCGGTTTTTTTTTAAAAAAATTAGATCGGTTTTTCCGTCGGTTTTTTTAGTTTCGGTTTTTTTAAATAGATCGGTTTTTCCGGTTTATTTAAATAGCGAGCGTTCGTTCGTTCGTTCTAGCGAGCGTTCGTCGTTTTTCTTTTTCTCGGATTAAATCCGCGATTTTTCTGATCGCGATTCCTGATCCAATTTTCGTTTTAGTATAACTTTTCGCTCATTTATCGGAATCAGGCGATTGAAGCGCCTAGAGTTTCATCTCGAAACCCTCTATCCATTTAACCAACTTAAACAAGATTTTGCTACTATAAAATTTGCCCTAGATCCAGATTAGTAGAACGAAGTTGTTTTCTTTCGCTGTTTGACTTTTGTTGCTTCGTTCGATTTGATTCTTTTTGCCAACCGGAGTTCTTAAGTTGAACCTTCTGGTTAGATCGCTTATTTGAGTTTTACCTGTGCATTAGATGAGTACTTATTGTATTCTTGTTTGTTTGTCTGCGATAGAATACCCGTAGTGCGCCGCTTGTTACTTCGAATCTCTAGGTTTCGCGGATCATCAGCAAGGCAAGTAACACTTTGATCATACCTTTTCTACTACCCAGTTTTATTGCATTAGATCAACCCTCACACATTGCATGATTAGGATCTAATTAAATTGTGGGATGGGAAGTAGATGAGGAAGTACCTATTACCTGTTATTATCAAACCTTTGGGAGTTACTTCTACGTTTGCTTATTATGCCATGCTATGCTAGTAGATGTGGATTGGGTGAGTGATATCCATGACAGATGTGAGTTTTGTTAATTAATGGTTTATCTAAGGTGGCAACTTAAACACACATCTGGGTGGATTGAGGCACCTGGGTATTCCAGGACTTGCCTGTTTTCTTTTGGACCGCCACCCAGGCTCAAAGGGATCATGAGACTATTCATACTAGAAACTTCCGTGTGCAGCCACAAGCTATTATAGGCTCTAGCATAGTTGACTAAGTCATGCGAACTCTTACAGTGGTAGACTAGCAGATGTAGGGGATGTAGGTGGTACGGTCTACCCGATCGTAAGGTGCTGGCGCTTCTGAAAGACTATGTCTCGGTCATCTGTCTTCACAAACACCATGTAGTGCGAGAAACCAAACGGAGGCGATCGAGTCTTGTGGGGAAAAGTGCGCAAACCTCTGCAGAGTGTAATAAACTAATCATGGTTAGCCGTGTCCCTGATTATGGACATCTTGAGTATCTAGTACTTGGATTATCATGTGAATCTCAACACGTTACTCTAAATTAATTTTGTTGGGTTATGTTTAATGATGATGCTTAATTGGGATTGAGAATGCTGTCAACCATCCTCAATGTTTAACAACTACCATGATAGTAATTAAATTTATTCCTTTGAAGTAGGGAAAAATTGACTTTACGCAAATCTGTAACCATAGAGCTTTCCACCAGCCAAATATGCATATAGTATGGCTGTTTCATTCCATTACTCTCTATGTGTTACCTTGCCAGCATATTCCATGTGCCGACCCGTTTTCGGGCTGCAACGTTAATGTTGCAGACTTTTCAGACGATGATTAAGGAGTTTTTAGGTCGTGGTTCTATACTCAGTGATGCCGTTGGAGTTGATGGACTCACTTATCTTCCAAGCCTTCCGCTGTTATCGTTATTAGATGGCCTTAAGCCATATTTATTGTAATAAGTTCTCTTATGAGACACTCGATGTAATAAGTGCGTGATTACTACTCTGCAATAAATCCTCCGAGTACTGTGTGGTGTCAGCATTACTGATCCAGGGATGACACCGGAGCACAGAGATCAGACTGTTTGAGGTCTGGTCCCTACATGTAAACTATGTATATTTTGTAGTTTCTGCTCACAAAGATCAAACTAAGCACAATCATATTTTCTCAAATTGTACACATGCTACTGCTATGGGTGTCATGCTCTGTGTAGTAATTATGTTGAATTCCCGTAATTCCTTTTGCATGATTCGACCAAACAACTTGTATGTTCAAAACATACTCAAACTTCATTTACTAAAACTTGAGTTATGTTGGCTCTTGCATTCACTTGTCCAGACTGATGGTTAATTGTGAACTATGTATATTTTGTAGTTTCTTGCATTTACAGATCATGTAATTACAGCTTAATGCAAGCATTGGAATTGGTTATAGATTTCCTTTGATTTAAATTTCTGAATGTTAACAATAATGACAACTTGTGACATGCCTAAATTTAATTTCCATTGAGATAGAGTGGGCTCTGGATTATGAGATGGAATGCAATTAAAAGCCATCTGATCTGGCCATGGTTGGTTGTCACAGAATCCTTGATATATGTTCTACTTTGACTTGGAGTGTGCAGCTATGATATTGTAAGTGATGAGTTTTTTTCCCGAATCTGCTGCAGGAGGTCAGACAGAGGTAGACATTTTAGTGGCAAATGAAATAGGTGGTAATTATTACACTCTTTATTTGCAAAAAATGAGACTGAAACAATGCTAATTGAGTATGTTCTGTACTTGTAGGAAGGCTATGAAGGAAGTGTTCCTCCCTTAATTTTATGAAGGTAAGGTCTTGTTATTAGATTCCTGCTACTCTACATTGCTTGACTGCTCTCTTTCATCAGTTCATGGCCTTAGGGTCCATCATTTTCTTTCAACACTTGATGCTTATTTACTTTTCTTGGGCGGCTTCTTTTCGATAGTCATCTGATTTAAAAATTCGAGCATGTGTCACTTTAGTATCTTTCAGTTTCAGCAAACATATAGAATTATCTTGACATATGTTGGCATTGAGAAGATAATATAGATTGTCACTACTAAGTTCAATGTTCAGGCTCCATCCTATTTAAATTCATGTTCGGATTAAAGTCAACACACTAAGTACTGCATGCTTGATGAATGATGTTAGTGCATTTACTTGGTTTCCCCGGTATTAGTTATGCAGGGTTAGTTATTGTTGGATCTTGCATTTACTTGTCGTAGAACTGATGGTTAATTGTGGACTATGTATATTTTGTAGTTTCTGCTCGCCGAGATCAAACTAAGCACAATCGGATTTTCTCAATTGTACACATGCTTACTGCTATGGTGTCATGCTTCTGTTGTAGTAATTATGTTGGATTCCCGTAATTCCTTTTGCATGATTCACCAAACAACTTGTATGTTTCAAAACATACTCAAACTTCATTACTAAAACTTGAGTTATGTTGGCTCTTGCAATTCACTGTCCAGACTGATGGTTAATTGTGAACTATGTATATTTTTGTAGTTTCTGCTCACCAAGATCAAACTAAGCAAAATCGTATTTTCTCAAATTGTACACATGCTAGTGCTATGGGTGTCATGCTCTGTGTAGTAATTATGTTGAATTCCCGTAATTCCTTTTGCATGATTCCACCAAACAATTTGTATTTTCAAAACATACTCAAACTTCTTTTACTAAAAAAATCAAATATTTCAAATAATATATTAAATATGTCACAATATTTCAGTGGCAATGTAGGTGTCATTTAATTCACTAATTCGTCCACCGATGCTGATAGGCACAATTGTTATTGGTGGGCTTAGTCTGATGAATGCCTTTCTGAAGTGGTTAAATGGCTATAGCCTGCAAGTTCTCCCCTCACTATCTATATTCAGGGTGGAACTTAATTCTTCACAATAGGTTGCTGGGTGGGCAAGCTAGAAGGGAATGTGGGAGAGAAAAATGAGGCCCCATATACTTTAATGTTTGGGAGAAACGAAGCCTATCAAGTGCATGGTGGTTATCAGAGAGGTGAAGGCGGGAAGGGAAGAGATGGACAGTGTTGTGAAGCTATGCTAGGGACACTGTACATTTTTACTACATAATTTGGGAATAAGTTCAAAATCATGTTGATGGTTTCTTTTATTGCTATTAAGCATATTTTCACAAAGATATACTGATATCATACTTGAGCCATATGTAGTGGGACTACCTCGATCTGGACAACGTGTCCTTTGAGCACATCATGTTCATGACCCTTATAGTCGACAAGAAAGGCACCCCCTGCTCGATTTTTAGCAATTCTTACTTGTAGTTTACTTGCTTATGATATTTCTAGGGTTTTTGACATGGTATAGGATTTTGTGCATTTTTATAAAACATTAATGTGGTGGCACAGAGATGTTTCTGTGGCCGAAAGGACATGTTCAACGACTTCCTATGGCGTGTTCTCATGCTAAAAGAAGAGGTGTGTGTTCAATTTGATGCACTTCCATTTGCTCGCGGGGTTCTTAGCCTACTGTATGAATGTATTTTTGTAAAACCGAGCTCCCTATGCAATGTCCTCATGATCGAAACTACAACCAAGGGCCTCACTATTTTTAGTGTAATTTTACCACAAATTCTCCTTTGTAGACTAATCTGAATTCCAAATTTTCATCAATATGTATTGTTAATGGAAACTTATATTTTTTTAATTAAATATACATATTAGATCTCTTGAACAAGATGCACACATTCAAAATCCTTTATGAAGCTCACAGGTATAGAAAGTATGTAGCCATACTTATTCCTGAATGTGCATGTCTCAGAGCTTGAAAAAAAGGAGGTACTAAAGTTAGGTTATGCTCATCGTTCCAACATGCTTAGTGATAACCACCTAGCAAGCTGATCAAACATGAAAAAATTGAAGTGCTACTACTAATCGTACTACTCTGAATGTGAAAATCTATTTAATTGGCTCTTCTCTAATTGTACACTTGCATAAATCTCAGATCTTGCAAATTACAGTAGAACTATAAAAGTCATGCTTTGACTCCTATAGGGCCTTTTGCACTTTAATATGACTAATAATTTGCCTTAATATCACAGATTGTATTACTACCTTTCTAAGTGAATGACATTCAAGAAGGTCATTAAATAAAACCAAGAAATCCTTCCGGTATTGGAGTGTAGGAAAGTTGAGACTATAAAACCAAAAGGTTATATTTACGTTTATTAGAGAAGGTTCTTTACTTTTTATAGGAAAACACAAAATGTTGCGATGTAGAGTCTAGGTGGTGGGCCTCCTTGATCCACTTGGTGGATGAGGGCGACTCCGGTCCTGGCACCCATAGTGCCGGTGATCCAAAAATCGTAGGGCCTGGATATAGCTCTAGCAGACGTATGCGGCTTGCGCATCGAGCTTGGTCGTCTCGAGCATGGAGATAGGCGAGTTGGAGACCAAGAGCTGGTACAGAGATAGGCGAGTTGTAGACAAGAGCTGGTGGGCAGCAAGAAACACATGCACACCAAAGAACAAATCTGAGTCACATGCCTACTTCTACCGGTTTCTACAAAGAGCGGCTAGCTTAGATCTTAGACCAGTCGGTCACTGTCGAGGTCGCCAAGGTGATCTTACAGCACCACCGTGGGGATTTCTCATGATTTTATGTAGGCAAGCCGCAAGCGGTGGTGGTGATTGGCTGGGTGGTGTCGCTGCCTTGGGAAGAGACGAAGTGATGGTAAAAGTAAGCAGGATCCGATGATTCTTCCGTGGGGATAGCCAAAGTCAATATGTCGACTACAGACTCGTCGCAGACTTGCAGTGAACCTCGATGCAGCGAGCCTGATTTGTGGATCGATGGCGGGTCTTGACTTTATTAGGCTGGGATTGGATCGTTGCGGAGGGTGATGTGCTTGGTTGGGTTCCCATGGAAGAATGTGGCCTCCTCGTGGATCTGGTCATGCCCATCCTAGAGAACATTGTGTCCTTATCTCCCTCGAGGAGCAAGGACAGTGCAAGCGGCAGCAGGCACTAGTAGAAAACAAGGCTTTGGTCATGGGGCAATATTCACATTAGTCCCGGTTCAGTCACGAACCGGGACTAATGTGAGCATTGGTCCCGGTTCGTGCGGCTAAGGCTTTAGCCCCGGTTTGAGACACGAACCGAGACTAAAGGGTGCGATGCCCTTTAGTCCCGGTTTGTGTCTCAAACCGGAACTAAAGATTAGACCTTTAGTCCCGGTTTGAGACCTTTAGTCCCGGTTTGAGACACAAACCGGGACTAAAGGGTGTGATGCCCTTTAGTCCCGGTTTGTGTCTCAAACCGGGACTAAAGGTCCCATTTTCAAACTCTACCCCCCCTTGGATCGCCTTTTTTGTTAAATCTGTTCATCTACTAGTTAGGAAAATTTAAAAACTTAAATTTGGACATGTTTTGCAAAAAATGTAGGGAAAATGTAAAACGGCTATAACTTTTGCATACGATGTCGGAAAAAAACGTATAATATATCAAAATGTTCGGAACGAAAATCCGCATCCGATGGAGACCGCCTACGGCCTTTTTGCAAATTGTTAGAATCCTCAAATTCTAAAAGGAAAAAAAGTTATGCTGAAATTTCAGTTTTTTTGAATTTTTGTTAAATCTGGTCAAACTATGGTCAAACTACTTATTCAAGAAGTATTAGTGTTACTAAATAATTATTCAAGAATATTAGTGTTACTAAATAATTATTTTAGTTTTTTTGAATTTTGGTCAACTATGGTCAAACTGTGGTCAAACTAGTTATTCAAGAAATATTAGTGTTACTAAATAATTATTGATTACTAGAACAATAGTTTCAAACTCAAACAGTGAAATGTGTGACTTCATGCTCAAGCTAAATTCCTGAGGGTTAATAGGATTGACATCTTACTATTGTTAGGAAAACAACAAGTGCAGACTTGGAAACGAGGGAGAATAGAACCCGGAAGTTAAGCGTGCTCAGGCTGGAGTAGTGAGAGGATGGGTGACCGTTCGGGAAGTTAGATGATTTGGAATGATGAGGGGTGATTGGAGATTAAAGGTTAAATTGAGCAGTGATGAGGGGTGATTAGAGATTAGAGGTTAAAATAATTCAGAAATTTGAAATTCAAAAAAATTTCAAAAAAATTTCAAATTTTTTTTTAAAAAAAATCATAAAATTTACTTTAGTACCGGTTGGTGTTACCAACCGGGACTAAAGGTGGACCTCCAGGCAGCGGCCACGTGGAGGGCCTTTAGTCCTGGTTCCAGTTAGA
The DNA here is from genome assembly GCF_003073215.2 of Triticum urartu. Classification (NCBI taxonomy): domain Eukaryota; kingdom Viridiplantae; phylum Streptophyta; class Magnoliopsida; order Poales; family Poaceae; genus Triticum; species Triticum urartu. The sequence goes on along the minus strand of NC_053026.1, from coordinate 106,951,623 downwards.
ACCGGGACTAAAGGGGGAGGCTTTAGTACCGACCCTTTAGTCCCGGTTTCAGAACCAAGACTAAAGGCCCTTATGAACCGGGACTAAAGGCTCTTTTTCTACTAGTGAGGGGGTAGGGGTAGATGTGGGGAGGGATGTCGGCGGCTGCTCGAGGTCATCATGATGAAACCCTTGATGTCCCATCTTTATCAATGGAAGTGGAAGAGCACGAAGTCGAGATTGGATAGGAGTTTGAGTTCTTTTTGGCACCGATCGGTTCCCCACTTTAGAGATGTATTTTTTTTTGCGTGCGAGCAAAGAGTGAGTTGATTCTAAAAGGGATAGAGACTTTTCTACATAAGTGCATGACGGACCAAAAATATGACCTCATTTTATTCATTTGATAGATATCGTATTATTCGTTGTCGTTCTTTCGGTGAAATTTTCTAATATTTGATTGTTGTGTTTCTAATTAGAGCAACTCATAATCACCCAATATGAGGTGATGATAAATGAAAGATACTGATTATAAATTTTGAAGAGCCCGTGGCAACGCACGGGCGTTATACTAGTTAAGTCAATTATGCACGCACGCTTTGCCGGAATTGGCACTTTCTTACTAATTTATCGTAGCATTTGAGACAGAACACAACACTTGGCACGACAAGTCCTGAGTGCTTGGCCAGCTAATCCGCATCAGTTCAAAATTTCATAGCATTGAATGTTTTCCCCGCAAAAAATAGAATGTTTGAAATTGTGATAAAACATGTATGATCACACAAAAAACTGCCATATATAAATATTCTTTTTACTTGGAGCGGCAAAAACAAATTTGCGTCGACCAAAAAAAAAATTGATGCCCTACAAAAGAAACATATGAAGGATTAAACTTGTTTTTTACACAAGGCCCAAATTTCGCCTTTCTCCCCCATAGAAGCTGATAAGCGGCAAAGGACTCGAACAAGTAAAAGTATTCAATATACCAATATATCATGGAGTCAATTACACCAACGGTGCTTGAACTTGGCGCAAAAAGTCACTTTAATGCTAAAACTTGTGGTGTACATTGAACCGGTGCAACAACTTGGCTTAACCGTCCAAGTACGGTGCAAAATTCATCTGAATACGCCCACAGGGCTGACCAGGCATTGACAGCGTGGCATGAGTCCACTGTCAGCGACCCAATGTTGGAGACTTGTGGCCCGCTTCTTTGTGAAAACATCCTCAACATTTTTCTACTCACAAAAAAAGCCCATGATGTAGGAAAAAATAATTTTTTTGCAGGGATTGGGTAAAAATAATTAATTGTCTCAATATCCTACATACGTTATATGAGGAAAACAAATTGGTAAACTGCGGACTCAAACCGAGGACCTGTTGGTACAAGGCGTGAGCAAAGCCACGCCAGCCTGGGGAATTTGTTGTCCCATGTGAATACATATCTTTTATACCATTTTCGTTAAAGAATGTAAATTAAGATTTTTGATACAAGTTAAAAAAGATGGCTTAGGGACTCGAACTAGCGACCGCATAAAGATCTGCAACTGATCCTTCAACTCCAATTAGAAAATTTTCATGTAATATCATAAAATATTCAATTATTAATTTTATACATATAATTAAATTAATAAATATACAACTATTTGCATAAGTCATTTAAACAAGTTCGTATATATTCAAATAAACGTTCATATAAGTTAAACAAATTACAATTTTAATAAAACAGTCATCCTTTAGAAGAAAAAAAAATGTTGCTTCAAGAAGTTGTTTTAATAAAGATTGTGTGTTTTCTTAAACAAAACATGTATTATAGCACACGAATAGAAAAAATATATACTGGTGTGTTATATCGGTGTGTTATAAATATTATACATACCAATGAAATAAATTACTTAAAAATGCTCAATTATTATTTTGAAATATTCATGTGCTTAGTTTATGATATAAAAATGTTTGTGCAATTAAAGAATACAAATATTTATGAAATTATAATTCATAAATATTATTTTTAATTATAAATACGTTTAAACAAATTATACACATAATTTTATAACTCATAAGTATGTCGTTCAAAATAACCTTTGTGTAATAAAAAATATTCATAATTTATAAAATAAAATGTTGACATGAATATTCAATGGTGGTAATACTTAAGTTATGTAAAAATATGAATATAGGTCACACATGAAAATTATACACAAGTTGATGGTCATAAATATTTAGTAAATGTTTGTATTTAATATTTTGTATAATTTAAATATGAGCCACGAGTGTACAAAAAATTTCGTATTCATTAAACATTTCAAATGCTTTTATTTACTAATCATAAGTTTTTGTGTATAATATTTATAGCATACTAATATTTGAAATTATTTTATTACTTACTACATGCATTTTGCAAATATCTTAAAAAAAATTAGCACATACAAAATGGTCCGCACTAACTACAGTCCATGCCCAGTGAGCGTCCTTGTTATGAGATATTTAGGCTAGCTATCCATTACGTGGCTAGTACCTTCAGTGCGCATGCTGCAGTTCTTGTGTTCGAGACAGAGCAGCAGTGATTTTTGTGATTATTTACACTTTGTACTGACAGGAGGGACCCACCTTGCAGTGGCTTTCTCGTGACAAGAAAATTTCTGAGGGTATTTTCGCAAATTAACAGGGCACACGCCATGCATCTTCCTTCCTGACAGCGGGCCCTATGTCATGCTGGCATGCCTAATCAGCCCTGCAGTGTATTCAACTATGATTTGCACCGTATTTGCACAAAGAAGCCAAGTTGTTGCATCAATTTAATGTACACCACAAGTTTTAGTACTAAAGTGATTTTTCACACCAAGTTCAAGCATCGAGGGTGTAATTGACTCTATACCATGAGCTTTGCAAGAATATTTATCACCAGGGAGGACGTACGTGCTCTAGGATGCCACCCTATTCTGGTCTAACCTTTGGAGAGGTAGAGCTGCCTATATTCATTTGCACCGATCAACATGTTAAAATCAGTATATGGTTCAACGTGGAATCTCCATGTAAGTGAGAGAATACAACATTAGCCACATCCACAATCATGCATCGTATTGATCGACTACTGGATGATGAAGAATGAGAAGGCAATAGACATGGTTCCAGAGCTCAGCCAATACTTTCCCCTGAGACCTGAGTACGTAGTGGGTATCTATACTGTCATGTGTGAAGAATTGGTGGTGCTTTTTACCGGTGATTCTCTAGCTAGCATATGTCTTCCTCTCACACGTGCAAAATAATCAGGAATCAAGAGATCTCCATGTTCTTTAGGTTCCAAATTAAGCACGCAACTCCAGAATCAATTGACCACCAGTACCTGCAGGCCATCAACCTAATTAATTCAAACATCCCGGGTCGTCTCAAATTATAGCATCTTTAAAGCAAACCAAATCGCATCGATCGTTAGGCCTTGATTGTTCGCTCGGTCTAATTCCTGATTTACGCGCCTGGAAGCACGGAAAAAGACACAATCATATAGGGACGTGCTTAGCAAGCTAGGCCGGCAGAGCATGCACATCACTTTGTTCCTAATCATTTCGCGAGAAGAATGAAGAATGCCTCATGGCATCAGTAGTTACTTCTTACTTGTAGTACTTGCTAGAAGGCATGCAATAATAGGTGATTGCTTAAGCCATAGGCTTGCGGAATAATCTTGGAACGCACATAGTGACACGCACAATCGACGAGTTGAAAAAGCTGCACGCACGCTTGTGCATTTGAACAGTGTAGAACCTGCCTGCCCTGCCAGAGAGAACCTAACTTTAGTTAGGTGGAGGTAGACGATCTTTGACTAATGAAGCCATCATTCACCCATGATCATGCATTCATGCGTACCTCTGTTACTGTTGGCTCGTTATTGATCTACTGCTGCAGATTTTGGAGGAAGAAACAAGGAAAGTGGTGTAGATGCATGCATGCATGCATGCGATGTGATGTCTCTTTTTCCTGAAGGTCTACTGATGTCCGTGACTGTAAGTGCTGTGTCGACTATACTATATACGCCATTTCACACGTGTTGGATTTGTCGTGAAAGTGCCTGGGCCCCGGCCGGGCAAACCACAAAGAAGTGAGAAAAAGGTTTCCCCTTTTATATTATAAAGCAAACCTTCCATACATCCAGCACGCTAAGGTCGCAGCACAGATAAGCCCAAAAGAAAAAAAAAGAAAGAGAAATGAATGCCGACACCGGCAGATCAACGACGAAAGAAAGACCGGCAACCGCTGCACCCTCCCACGAAGTGCCACAGCGCTCATAGCATCTCGAAGCGCCTCACACCAAGCAACACATTCAAGAAAGAATGCGACGACGACGACGCCGTTGTTGCCCGAACAAGTTCTAGGATTTCCCCCGGTACGCGAGGGATGGTGAGGAAGGGATATATCCGACGCCCCTCAGGAAGGTCCAATGGCGCCCGCAAGCGTCACCGCGTCGATGTTGGATAAGCCGACAAGGATTTCTCCCGACCACAACCACCACCATCACCCGAGGCACTTCGAGATGCACCACCACAACAACCGCCCACCAGCCTGTGCCACCACGGTTACCGGACACCCCCGCCACCTCACTAGAGCTGCCAACACGAGGCCTAGCTCGGGCAAGGAGACCCCGGCCACGGGAGCGAGCACAACTCGGACGGGGAAGGGGACAACCTCCACCGCCGCAGCGGAGCCGACCGGACGTGGCAACAAGGACTTGCCGGGCCTCGACGGTCCGGCCGGGTCCATTTGTACCCGGACAATCCTGTCGCCACGCCGCAACTCGCCGACCGACGAAGTCCTCACCACCCGAGACCGTCGCCACCATGCCACCACTAGAAAACGACGCCACGGAACACCGAGCCACTGGCCCACCCAAATCTAGATGGGCCCAAATGGGCCCAGATCTGGGCTGGGCGGGCGCCGCCAGTCACCAGCGCCACCGCGCCGTCCCACGGCCAACGGCCGCACCGCCGCGTCGTGCACCACCGTGGCACGCGGCATCACCGCCGACGGGCCACACCGACGCCAACTGAGGAGCACTGCCGCCAGCCCCCACCGGCCGGGCATGGGGGGCCGCGCGCAGGGAAGGGCAGGCCCGCCGCCGCCAGCACCACGCAGCCGAGGCCCACGCTCGCTGGCGGCGGCGAGAGGAAGGAGATGCGAGGAGAGAGCCTGGAAGGGAGAAGCGGAAGGGCCCCCCGGCAGCCTCGCCTGGGGAGGCGACGCGGGGGTACGGGGAAGGGGGAGGGGCGGGGGGAGTGGTAGGGGAGTGGGAAAGGCGCGCGGCAACGACGGGCTCCGGCCGCGGCCGCGGCTCCGCGCGGGGGAGCCGGCGGCGGCGGCGCAGGAACCCTAGGCGGAGCTCGTCAGGCTAAGGCCCCAGGTGTTTAAAACCCTCTTACAGCGTCATCACGTCCACACACTTGCGTCTCCGTGAGAGAAGTACAATACAGTGGGCAAAAGCTAACCGTAAAGAAGTTGCAGAGAAGAAAACATTTCGTGGTGCTGCCTTTTTCTCCTCGCTTGGCTTTGGCTAGCTAGCCAGTCGGGCGACGGCCGAGCAGTGACCCGGAACAAGCAAATATTCGGCTGTGCGGCTGCTTCTCTCATGGCGAGCGAGCGAGATGCCCTCAAGGCTCTTCTTTTTCGCGCCATTTGGTGGAGAAAACACAAATGGTGAAATCATGTGCGATTTGCGGAGTTGTTGAGATTGCAAACGGATCCATGCGTGTTTGCTAGGGTGAGAATTTACGGCACACACTTTGTGGGCCGTTGATGTGCGCCAAGATTTGTCCTTTTGTTTTTTGTTGTATAACACCAAATGCTATGTATATCTATCCATATATCTGTTTTTCGGTGGGGCCAGACAACTCTTGGCGTGGGGTATATACTGCTGAATAAATATGCAATTTTTTGATTAAATTGATTCACGAATAAATACTAGCATGGCATTGCCAAAAATAAATACATGCTGATATTTGATCACACAAGTACATACTACACAAATAACACACACATCTACGTATAAAGCTAAATTGGCTAAAACAGAAATCAACAGAAGCGAAATAAACGGGTTATACCATCTAATTGGCCAGTTGGCCGTAGCAGCAACATCGGCTTCCTCAGTGTCGGTGGACATGATGATGATGAAGGCGACGCAGACGTAGACGATGCAGTGGATGTGGACGAACGGCGGCGAGCAATCGCATAGGAGACGGTCCTCAAAAACCTAATCGCCCCTCTCCCATACATGATTCAGAGAGGCGGGGTTCCGGAGGCCTGTTCTGATGTCTACTGTGTACGCGGCAGATGGTGTGTGATCACCAGTTGCAGCAACAACAAAGGAACGACAGTAGGTGTGGAGGCAGATGCGATATGTTTCACGTGACGGCTAGGGTTGGAAGACACCTCACATATATAGGCACGACCGCATGGGGAGACGTGGGCTGGACCCACGTCCGAGTCGGTGACAGCCCACGGTCCGACGTCTCAGATCGTGGCCAGTCTATCAAAGACTCTCCGTTCCTGACCGGCAAAACTAAGCGCATAGGTGTGAGCTCGGCTCAGCTCATTCTGACAACCCGTGTGGCGTGACAAGTCGTGATGAGGCGAGGCGTGGCGGAGGAGGAGCGTGCGGGAACCACTTCTCTTCTCAAGCTCCAATAGCATGTGGATGAGAATCCCTTATAAGGATGTCCAACTCCTCTCCAACTGGCGGTAAGAGACTAAACTTCCACCACATCCATTGTCATTTAACCCACATGGGCCCTTAGAGATTTTTTGAAATTGTTAGATGGACCCTAGGCCCACCCTAATATTTTAGTCCCCCACTAGATACATCCTAATAAAGGATGACCATACTTGTTCAATTTATCTCTTTCAACTTGGATACCATGAGGCGGGCCTTGGAAAGTTTTTGAATAAGTAGGAGGAATTCGTAGATCCTCCAAACATAGAGCACGTAGGGCTTTGAAACCAAATACCTTACCAATAATGGAAGTAAACATGCCAGTAACGAAACCCTCTTCAAATAGGTCTAATGGATAACAAGGGCTCAGATTGTCGTTTGTTCCAAACACTATTTTGATATACCGGTATTTCAGTGGAGACCTGTTAAGGTTGAGCTCCACCTAGAGAAAATAGCTACACTCCTTCACAAATGAACAAATAACTATGCCTTGAATTGTTAGTTTGGCGTAAAGAAGTTTCACCACATGTCTTATTAGTATTAGACTGTCGAAGGCTGACCCACAGGTGGAGCATATTAGTCACACTCGTGGCCTATTCATGAGCTTAACAGAGATCACCCCAATCTCATAGACTGTGACCGGCAGTCAGGCTCATATAGGTGTGTTCCTATAAATATCGCTCTGTAGGACATCTTACTTATATAAGCTTTGGAACACATTAAGACATTAGTAAACCTATCATACAATCTTCGAGAGTATTGCATCTCCAGCGGAGTGGGTTAATAAAGTTATACTCCTCCACCACTGGCTTGTTTTCCTAGATCCTACTTCATGGGATCTTTGATCACATAGGTTGGGTTACCATCATGGCAAGTCATGTGGGCCTCATACCCATCTTCCTTGATGCATTTTGTATCACAAGATGTGACAGACCTTTAGTAAAGGGATTTTCCAGACTACTAACTGTTTGGATATAATCCAACGCTGTAACTCCGAAGTTTCTTAATTGTCTAATAGCTTTTAGTCTCATTTTTATGTGTTTATTGTGATGGAAATATGTCGTAGAGGCAATAATAAAATGGTTATTATTATATTTCCTAAATCATGATAAAGGTTTATTATTCATGCTAGAATTGTATTGATCGAAAACTTAGATACATGTGTGGATACATAGACAAATACCGTGTCTCTGGTGAGCCTCTACTAGACTAGCTCGTTGATCAAAGAGGTTAAGGTTTCCTAACCATAGACATGTGTTGTCACTTGATAACGGGATAACAACATTAGGAGAATGATGTGATGGACAAGACCCATCCGTTAGCTTAGCATATGATCGTTCAGTTTATTGCTATTTCTTTCTTAATGTCAAATACATATTCCTTCGACTATGACATCATGCAACTCCCGAATACTGGAGGAATACCTTGTGTTCTATCAAACATCACAATGTAACTGGGTGATCATAAAGATGCTCTGCAGGTATCTCCGAAGGTGTCTATTAAGTTGGCATGGATCGAGATTAGGATTTGTCACTCCGAGTATCGGAGAGGTATCTCTGGGCCCTCTTGGTAATACACATCACAATAAGCTTGCAAGCAAAGTGACTAAGGAGTTTGTTATGAGATGATTTATTAAGAAACGAGTAAAGAGACTTGCCGGTAACGAGATTGAACTAGGTATGAAGATACCGATGATCGAATAGGAGGAGACGTCTCCGCTCCATACGTGTGTTGAGCGCGGAGGTGCCGTCTGTTTGGCGCCAGGATCATCAGTGATTTGGATCACGACGAGTATGACTCCATCAACCCCGTTCTCTTGAACGCTTCCACTCGCGATCTACAAGGGTATGTAGATTCACTCCTCTCTCTCTCTCTCATTGCTAGATGACTCCATAGATTGATCTTGGTGATGTGTAGAAAATTTTAAATTTCTGCTACGACCCCCAACAGTTGCATCATGAGCTAGGTCTATGCGTAGTTTCTATGCACGAGTAGAACACAAGTTGTTGTGGGCGTCGATTTTGTCAATTTACTTGCCGTTACTAGTCTTATCTTGATTCGGCGGCATTGTGGGATGAAGCGGCCCGGACCAACCTTACACGTACACTTACGTGAGACAGGTTCCACCGACTGACATGCACTAGTTGCATAAGCTGGCTAGCGGGTGTCTGTCTCTCCCACTTTAGTCGGATCGGATTCGATGAAAAGGGTCATTTTGAAGGGTAAATAGAAATTGGCATATCACGTTGTGGTTTTGGCGTAGGTAAGAAACGTTCTTGCTAGAAACCTATAGCAGCCACATAAAAATTTGCAACAACAATTAGAGGACATCTAACTTGTTCTTGCAGCATATGTCGTGTGATGTGATATGGCCAAAAGGATGTGATGAATGGTATATGTGATGTATGAGATTGATCATGTTCTTGTAATAGGAATCACGACTTGCATGCCGATGAGTATGACAACCGGCAGGAGCCATAGGATTTGTCTTAATTTATTGTATGACCTGCGTGTCAATGAAAACGCCATGTAATTACTTTACTTTATTGCTAACCGTTAGCTATAGTAGTAGAAGTAATAGTTGGCGAGACAACTTCATGAAGACACGATGATGGAGCTCATGATGATGGAGATCATGGTGTCATGCCGGTGACGATGGTGATCATCGCGCCCCGAAGATGGAGATCAAAATGAGCAAAATGATATTGGCCATATCATGTCACTATTTGATTGCATGTGATGTTTATCATGTTTTTACATCTTATTTGCTTAGAACGACGGTAGCATAAATAAGATGATCCCTCATTAAAATATCAAGAATTGTGTTCCCCCTAACTTTGCATCGTTGCTAAGGTCCGTTGTTCCGATGCACCACGTGATGATCGGGTGTGATAGGTTCTAACGTTCGCATACAACGGGTGTAAGCCAGATTTACACACGCAATACACTTAGGTTGACTTGACGAGCCTAGCATGTACAGACATGGCCTCGTAACACGGAAGACCGAAAGGTCAAACATGAGTCGTATAGAAGATACGATCAACATGAAGATGTTCACCGATGATGACTAGTCCGTCTCACGTGATGATCGACATGGCCTAGTTGACTCGGATCATGTATCACTTAGAGGACTAGAAGGATGTCTATCTGAGTGGGAGTTCATTAAATAATTTGATTAGATGAACTTAATTATCGTGAACATAGTCTAAAACTTTGCAATATGTCTTGTAGATCAAATGGCCCACGCTAATGTTGCCCTCAACTTCAACACGTTCCTAGAGAAAACCAAGCTGAAAGACGATGGTAGCAACTACACGGACTGGGTCCGTAACCTGAGGATTATCCTCATAGCTGCCAAGAAAGCATATGTCCTTGAAGCACCGCTAGGTGATGCACCTGTTTTCCCAGCAACTCAATACGTTATGAACGCCTGGCAGTCGCGTAGTGAGATTACTCCCTGGTTTAGTGCGGCATGCTTTACAGCTTAGAACCAGGGCTCCAAAAGCGTTTTGAGCAGCACAGAGCATATGAGATGTTCCAAGAGCTGAAAATGGTTTTCCAAGCTCATGCCCGGGTCGAGAGATATGAAGTCTCCGACAAGTTCTACAGTTGTAACATGGAGGAGAGTAGTTCTGTCAGCGAGCAAATACTCAAAATGTCTGGGTTGCATAATCACTTATCTCAGCTGGGAGTTAATCTCCCGGATGATGCGGTCGTTGACAGAATTCTTCAGTCGCTCCCACCTAGCTACAAGAGCTTTGTGATGAACTTCAATATGTAGGGGATGGAAAAGACCATTCCTGGGGTATATTCAATGCTGAAATCAGCGGAGGTGGAGATCAAAAAGGAACATCAAGTGTTGATGGTGAATAAAACCACTAAGTTCAAGAAAGGCAAGGGTAAGAAGAACTTCAAGAAGGACGGCAAGGGAGTTGCCGCGCCCGGTAAGCCAGTTGCTAGGAAGAAGCCAAAGCATGGTCCCAAGCCTGAGACTGAGTGCTTTTATTGCAAGGGAAATGGTCACTAGAAGCGGAACAGCCCCAAGTACTTAGCGGATAAGGCCGGCAATACCAAAGGTATATGTGATATACATGTTATTGATCTGTACCTAACCAGTGCTCGTAGTAGCTCCTGGGTATTTGATACCGGTGCAGTTGCTCATATTTGTAACTCAAAACAGGAGCTGCGGAATAAGCGGAGATTGGCGAAGGACGAGGTGACGATGTGCGTCGGAAATGGTTCCAAGGTCGATGCAATCGCCGTCGGCACGCTACCTCTACATTTACCTATGGGATTAGTTTTAAACCTCAATAGTTGTTATTTAGTACCAACTTTGAGCATGAACATTGTATCTGGATCTCGTTTAATGCGAGATGGCTACTCATTTAAATCTGAGAATAATGGTTGTTCTATTTATATGAGAGACATGTTTTATGGTCATGCCCCGCTGGTTAATGGTTTATTCTTATTTAATCTTGAGCGTGATGTTACACATATTCATAGTGTGAATGCCAAAATATGTAAGGTTGATAATGATAGTCCCACATACTTGTGGCACTGCCGCCTTGGTCACATTGGTGTCGAACACATGAAGAAACTCCATGCAGATGGACTTTTGGAGTTTCTTGATTATGAATCATTTGACACGTGCGAACCATGCCTTATGGGCAAAATGACCAAGACCCCATTCTCCGGAACAATGGAGCGAGCAACCAACTTATTGGAAATCATACATACTGATGTGTGCGGTCCAATGAGTGTTGAGGCTCATGGTGGTTATCGTTATGTCCTCACCCTCACTGATGACTTAAGTAGATATGGGTATGTCTACTTGATGAAACACAAGTCTGAGACCTTTGAAAAGTTCAAGGAATTCAGAGTGAGGTTGAGAATCAACGTGACAGGAAATAAAGTTCTTACGATCAGATCGTGGAGGGGAATATTTGAGTCACGAATTTGGCACGCACTTAAGGAATGTGGAATTGTTTCACAACTCACGCTGCCTAGAACACCTCAGTGTAATGGTGTGTCCGAACATCGTAATCACACTCTATTGGATATGGTGCGATCTATGATGTCTCTGACCGATCTACCGCTACCATTTTGGGGTTATGCTATAGAGATTGCCGCATTCACTTTAAATAGGGCTTCGTTGAAATCCGTTGAGACGACACCGTATGAATTGTGGTTTGGGAAGAAACCTAAGCTGTCGTTTCTGAAAGTTTGGGGATGCGATGCTTATGTCAAGAAACTTCAACCTGAAAAGCTCGAACCCAAATCGGAAAAATGCGTCTTCATAGGATACCCTAAGGAAACTATTGGGTATACCTTCTACCTCAGATCCGAAGGCAAGATCTTTGTTGCCAAGAATGGATCCTTTCTAGAGAAAGATTTTCTCTCGAAAGAAGTAAGTGGGAGGAAAGTAGAACTTGATGAAGTATTGCCTCTTGAACCGGAGAGTAGCGCAGCTCAAGAAAATGTTTCTGTGGTGCGTGCACCGACTAGAGAGGAAGTTAATGATGATGATCATGAAACTTCAGATCAAGTTGCTACTAAACTTTGTAGGTCCACAAGGACACGTTCCGTACCAGAGTGGTACGGCAACCCTGTCCTGGAAATCATGTTGTTAGACAATGGTGAACCTTCGAACTATGAAGAAGCGATGGCGGGCCCGGATTCCGACAAATAGCTTGAAGCCATGAAATCCGAGATAGGACCCATGTATGAAAAGAATTATGGACTTTGACTGACTTGCCCGATGATCGGCGAGCCATGGAAAATAAATGGATCTTTAAGAAGAAGACAGACGGGGATGGTAATGTAACCATCTATAAGGCTCGGCTTGTCACCAAGGGTTATCGACAGGTTCAAGGGGTTGACTACGATGAGACCTTCTCACCCATAGCGAAGCTGAAGTCTGCCCGAATCATGTTAGCAATTGTCGCATTCTATGATTATGAGATATGGAAAATGGACGTCAAAACAACATTCCTTAATGGTTTCCTTAAGGAAGAATTGTATATGATGCAGCCGGAAGGTTTTGTCGATCCTAAGAACGCTGACAAGGTATGCAAGCTGCAACGCTCGATCTATGGGCTGGTGCAAGCATCTCGGAGTTGGAACATTCGTTTTGATGAGATGATCAAAGAGTTTGGGTTTACACAGATTTATGGAGAAGCCTGTGTTTACAAGAAAGTGAGTGGGAGCTCTGCAGCATTTCTCATATTATATGTGGATGACATACTATTGATGGGAAATGATATAGAACTCTTGGAAAGCATAAAGGCATACTTGAATACGTGTTTTTCAATGAAGGACCTTGGATAAGCTGCTTACATATTAGGCATCAAGATCTATAGAGATAGATCGAGATGCCTCATTGGTCTTTCACAAAGCACGTACCTTGACAAGATATTGAAGAAGTTCAATATGGATCAGTCCAAGAAGGGGTTCTTGCCTGTATTGCAAGGTGTGAGATTGAGCACGGCTCAATGCCCGACCACGGCAGAAGATAGAGAAAAGATGAGTGTCATCCCCTATGCCTCGGCCATAGGGTCTATTATGTATGCCATGCTGTGTACCAGACCTGATGTAAACCTTGCCGTAAGTTTGGTGGGAAGGTACCAAAGTAATCCCGGCATGGAACACTGGACAGCGGTCAAGAATATCCTGAAGTACCTGAAAAGGACTAAGGATATGTTTCTCGTTTATCGAGGTGACGAAGAGCTCGTCGTAAAGGGTTACGTTGATGCTAGCTTCGATGCAGATCTGGATGACTCCAAGTCACAAACCGGATACGTGTATATTTTGAATGGTGGGGCAGTCAGCTGGTGCAGTTGCAAGCAAAGCGTCGTGGAGGGATCTACATGTGAAGCGGAGTACATGGCAGCCTCGGAGGCAGCACATGAAGCAATCTGAATGAAGGAGTTCATTACCGACCTAGGAGTTATTCCCAATGCGTCGGGCCCGATGACTCTCTTCTGTGACAACACTGGAGCTATTGCCCTTGCCAAGGAGCCCAGGTTTCACAAGAAGACCAGGATATCAATCGTCGCTTCAACTCCATAAAATGTTCAAGATGGAGACATAGAGATTTGTAAAGTGCATACGGACCTGAATGTCGCAGATCCGTTGACTAAACCTCTTCCACGTGCAAAGCATGATCAACACCAGAACTCTATGGGTGTTCGATTCATCACAATGTAACTAGGTTATTGACTCTAGTGCAAGTGGGAGACTATTGGGAATATGCCCTAGAGGCAATAATAAAATGGTTATTATTATATTTCCTTGTTCATGATAATTGTCTATTGTTCATGCTATAATTGTGTTATCCGGAAATCGTAATACATGTGTGAATACATAGACCACAACATGTCCCTAGTGAGCCTCTAGTTGACTAGCTCATTGTTCAATAGATGGTTACGGTTTCCTAACCATGGACATAGGATGTCATTGATAACGGGATCACATCATTAGGATAATGATGTGATGGACAAGACCCAATCCTAAGCATAGAAAAAGATCGTGTAGTTCGTCTGCTAAAGCTTTTCTAATGTCGAGTATCCTTTCCTTAGACCATGAGATTGTGCAACTCCCGGATACCGTAAGGGTACTTTGGGTGTGCCAAACATCACAACGTAACTGGGTGGCTATAAAGGTACACTACGGGTATCCCCGAAAGTATCTGTTGGGTTGGCACGAATCGAGACTGGGATTTGTCACTCCGTATGACGGAGAGGTATCTCTGGGCCCACTCGGTAGGACATCATCATAATGAGCTCAATGTGATCAAGGAGTTGTTCACGGGATGATGTGTTACGAGAACGAGTAAAGAGACTTGCCGTAACGAGATTGAACAAGGTATCGGTATACCGACGATCGAATCTCGGGCAAGTATCGTACCGATAGACAAAGGGAATTGTATACGGGATTGATTGAATCCTCGACATCGTGGTTCATCCGATGAGATTATCGTGGAGCATGTGGGAGCCAACATGGGTATCCATATCCCTCTGTTGGTTATTGACCGGAGAGTTGTCTCGGTCATGTCTATGTGTCTCCCGAACCCATAGGGTCTACGCACTTAAGGTTCGGTGACGCTAGAGTTGTAGAGATATTAGTATGCGGTTAACCGAAAGTTGTTCAGAGTCCCAGATGAGATCCCGAACGTCACGAGGAGTTACAAAATGGTTCGGAGGTAAAGATTTATATATAGGAAGTCCAGTTTCGGCCACCGGGAGAGTTTCGGGGGTCACCAGTATTGTACCGGGACCACCGGAAGGGTTCCGGGGGTCCACCGGGTGGGGCCACCTATCCCGGAGGGCCCCATGGGATGAATTGGCGTGGGAACCAGCCCCTAGTGGGCTGGTGCCACCCACCCAAGGGCTCAAGGCGCCTAGGGTTGGAAACCCTAGGGGGCCGTTGCCCCCCGAGGGGGCATGCGCCCCCTGGTTGGAAACCCTAAGGGGGCCGTTACCCCCCGAGGGGTCGTCGCCCCCCTCTAGATGGGATCTCCAAGAGGGCATGCGCCCCCTAGCCCCTATATATAGTGGAGGGGAGGGAGGGCAGCCGCACCCTAAGCCCTGGCGCCGCCCTCTCCCGCCCGTGACACCTCTTCCTCCTCAAGTAGCGCTTGGCGAAGCCCTGCTGGAATCCCGCTGGTTCCACCACCACGTCATCGTGCTGTTAGATCTCCATCAATTTCTCCTCCCCCCTTACTGGATCAAGAAGGAGGAGACGTCTTCGCTCCGTACGTGTGTTGAACGCGGAGGTGCCGTCCGTTCGACGCTAGGATCATCCGCGATTTGGATCACGACGATTACGACTCCATCAACCCCGTTCTCTTAAACGCTTCCGCTCGCGATCTACAAGGGTATGTAGATGCACTCCTCTCTCTCTCTCATTGCTAGATGACTCCATAGATTGATCTTGGTGATGCGTAGAAAATTTTAAATTTCTGCTACGATCCCCAACAAGCACAAGCCACCAGGGCGCGCCTGGGCCCCTAGGCGCGTCCAGGTCGGTTGTGCCCACCTCGGTGGCCTCCCGCACGGCCTCTTTTCTCTATAAATACCCCAATATTCTAGAAACCCTAGGGGAGTCGACGAAAATCAATTCTAGCCACTGCAAGTTCCAAAAACCATAGATCCAATCTAGACACCATCACGGAGGGGTTCATCATCCTCATTGGTGCCTCTCTGATGATGCGTGAGTAGTTCATTGTAGACCTTAGGGTCCGTAGTTATTACCTAGATGGCTTCCTCTCTCTCTCTCTCTCTCTCTCTCTCTCTCTCTCTCTCTCTTAATTCTCAATACAATGGTCTCTCGGAGATCTATTTGATGTAACTCTTTTTGCGGTGTGTTTTTTGGGATCCGATGAACTTCAAGTTGCCCAACAGTAATTTGTTTACCCAACGTTGCTATTTTTCTCGAGAGAAGCCACTAGTGAAACCTACGGCCCCCGTGTCTCTTCTTTATTATATTTGCCTTCGTGATCTATTTTTATTTGCTTTTATTTTCAGATCTATTAATTGAAAAATACAAAAATACCTTGCTACAATATTTATTTATTTATTTATCTCGCATTCCCGCGAGATCTATTTATCCAATATACTACAATTTTATCTATCTTTTTACCCATGAGGGATTGACAACCCCTCTCTTACGTCGGGTTGCAAGTATTTGTTCTTTGTGTGCAGGAGCTGTTTACGTGGTGTTGCGTGATTCTCCTACTGGTTCGATAACCTTGATCTCATCACTGAGGGAAATACCTACCATAACTGTGCTACATCGTCCCTTCCTCTTTGGGGAATATACCGACGTAGTTCAAACCGCATCAAAAGGAATTTCAGGCGCCATTGCCGGGGAGACATCATCAACATCTACCAGGTTCCTAATAACAAATCTCATATCCTTGCAATTTACATTATTTTCCATTTGCCTCTCATTTTCCTCTCCCCCACTTCATAAAAATTTGCCGTTTTATTCACCCTCTTTTTTGTTCGCGGTTTTCTCGTCAGATCTTTCTTTTTGGTTGCAATCGATATGGCAGAAACAGATGATGGCCTAACTCCTAAAATTGGACGATCTGGCAATCTGGATGCTAAAACTTTTATCTTGGGGCAAGAGAATGTTATAAGAAAAGAACATATCCAAGTATTTTTCAATTGTGTTGAGAATTTAACTCTTGATGATGCTCCTATTCTTAAGAGGACTAAACCTTATGCGAAAGCTATTTCCGCACTAGTTCTGAAACTTGAAAATAAATCTATCCGCACCCATCCTACCTTGCAAAGATTGTTTTTTGAGCTACCCATTATAAAGAATCCTAAAGATAAAAAGTTAGCCACCCTTGTTCTTATGAATGAATTTGATTACATAATATGGGAAGCTAGAGAAAATTTTGATTTCTATGGTATGAATCATGAAAAACCGGTGATAGATGAAATTCTTTATAATAGTGATTATGTGCTAAGACATTTTCTTGGGGATAATCAAATCTTTGATGAGAATCTTAAAAAGGAAGTCCCTGTTTTAGATATAATCCAACAAGTTTTCAATGATGTTAATCAACACTGTTCTTGGATTGTCGCCGGAAATCAAAAAGGATATGATGATAAGCAACTTGATAGTTCTAAGGTCTATATGGATAAGATGTTCTATGTTGTCTTTACAAAACCCCCTGACAAGGACAACACTAAATAAAATAGAAAAAAATATGACAATACTTAGATCCTTTGCATTATGCCTAGCTAGGGGCATAAAACGATAGCGCTTGTTGGGAGGCAATCCAATGAATAAAATTTACTTTTGTCTTTTTCTTTATGTTCTTGAGTGTTTACACAATTATACTACTGTTATGATTGTGTTTTTTGTGTTTTAATTAGTGTTTGGGCCAAGTAGAGCCTTTGGGATGATGTTGAGTGATAGTTGATTTGATCTTCTTGAAAAACATAAACTTTTGCACCCAGAAAAATAGTTTTCTTTTTTAACAGAAGTACGATAAAATACTGAATGTTTTTTTAGAAGATTAATATGCAAATTTCTCACGTTGTCATAATTTTTCAGAATTTTTGGAGTTACAGAAGTATTCGAAATATCCAAATTGCTAGAGACTGTTCTGTTTTTGACAGATTCTGTTTTCTTTGCGTGTGTGCTTGTTTTGATGATTCAATGGTTTTCTTGGAAGAGTTTTTGCCATTGAAAATTTGAAATATAGTAGATATAATGAAACAATAAAATATGAATGGGTTTGCAACAGAACTTATAGTAGTGATTTGCTTTCTTATACTAACAGATCTCACAAAGGTTTTGTTGAGTTTTGTGTGATTGAAATTTTCAAGTTTTGGCTGACATTACGATGGATGAAGGAATGAGGATTAGCAAAAGGCTAAGCTTGGGGATTCCCGAGGAACCTCAAGATAATATTCAAGAAGTATCAAGCAACTAAGCTTGGGGATGCCCCCGAGTGGCATCCCCTCTTTCTTCTGACGACCATCGGTATTTTACTTGAAACTATATTTTTATTCGTCACATATTATGAGTTTTGCTTGGAGCGTCTTGTATGATATGAGTCTTTGTTTGTTTTGCTTTGTGTTTTTAGTCATGAATCCTTGCTAGACACACCTATTTGAGAGAGCCAAAATTATGCCATGATGTAGCGACCAGACCTAAAACGGTCCAATCTCTGTGCTCAGGTGTCATCCCTGGATCAGTAATGCTGACACCACACAGTACTTGAAGGATTTATAACAGAGTAGCAATCACACACTTATTACATCGAGTGCCTCGAAAGAGAACTTATTACAATAAATATGGCTTAAGGCCATCTAATATCGATAACAACAGAAGGCTTGGAAGATAAGTGAGTCCATCAACTCCAACAGCATCACTGAGTATAGAACCACGACCTAAAGGCACCTTAATCATCGTCTGAAAAGTCTGCAACACTAACGTTGCAGCCCGAAATGGGTCAACACACGGAATATGCTGGCAATGTAACACATAGACAGTAATGGAAGATTAAGGCTATACTATATGCATAACTGGCTAGTGGAAAGCTCTATGGTTACAGTTTTGCGTAAAGCCAATTTTTCCCTACTACAAAGGAATAGATTTTATTTAACTATCATGGTAGTTGTTAAACATTGAGAATGGTTGACAGCATTCCCAATACCAATTAAGCATCATCATTAAACAAAACCCAACAAAATTAATTTAAAGTAACATGATGAGATTCACATGATAATCCAAGTACTAGATACTCAAGATGTCCATAACCGGGGACACGGCTAACCATGATTAGTTTATACACTCTGCAGAGGTTTGCGCACTTTTTCCCACAAGACTCGATCTCCTCCGTTGAATTTCTCGCACTACATGGTGTTTGAGAAACGGATGACCAAGACATAGTCTTTCAGAAGCGCTAGCACCTTACAAACGGGTAGACCGTACCAACCTACATCCCCTACATCTGCTAATCTACCACTGTAAGAGTTCGCACGACTTAGTCAACTATGCTAGAGCCCATAATAGCTTGTGGCTGCACACGGAAGTTTCTAGCATGAATAATCTCATGATCCCTTTGAGCCTGGGTGGCGGTCCAAGAGAAAACAGGCAATCGCTGGAATACCCAGGTGCGTCAATCCACCCAGATGTGTGTTTAGGTTGCCACCTTAGATAAACCTTTAATTAACAATCTTACATCTGTCATGGAATACACTCACCCAATCCACGTCTACTAGCATAGCATGGCATAAGAAGCAAACGTAGAAGTAACTCCCAAAGGTTTGATAACAACATGTAATAGGTTCTACCTCATCTACTTCCCAAACCCACAATTTAATTAGATCCTAATCATGCAATGTGTGAGGATTGATCTAATGCAATAAAAATGGGTAGTAGGAGGTATGATCAAAGTGTTACTTGCCTTGCTGATGATCCGTGAAACCTAGCGATTCGATGTAGCAAGCGGCGCACTCCGGGTACTCTATCGCAAACAAACAAGAATACAATAAGTACTCAACTAATGCACAGGTAAAACACGAATAAAAGATCTAACCAGAAAGTTCAACTTAAGAACTCCGGTTGGCAAAAAGAACCAAATCGAACGAAACAACGAAAGACAAACGGCAAAAGAAACAAGCTTCGTTTACTAATCTGAAACTAGGGCAATTTTTACAGTGGCAAAAACTTGTTTGAGTTGGTTAAACGGAGAGGGTTTCGAGACAAAACTCCAGGCGCTTGAATCGCCTGATTCCGATAAACAAGCGAAAATATAAACTAAAACGAACATCAGATCAGAGATCGCGGTCAGAAAAACCGCGGATTTAATCCGAGAAAAAGAAAAACGACGAACAGGTTATCGAACAAACGTTCATTAACAGGAACTAAATGAAAAACACGTTCGTTAAAACGAACGGACGGGCGGGCGCTCGCTAAATAAATAAACTGGAGAAAAACCGATCTATTTAGAAAAAAACGAAACTAGGGTTTTTTTCAAAAAAACCGAAACGGCTTTTTCTCAAAAAAAAACCGGCCGACTGCTACTTCGGCGGTGGCTCTCCGGCGAGGTTCCGGCAGGGCGGTGGGTGGCGGGAGGTGGCAGGGCGGCGGCTCCGGGCGGCGCGGGGCGGCGTGGGGTGGCGGCGGCGGTGGCTCGGGGCTCCAGGGGTGCCCCGTGGTGGTATTTAAGGAGGGGGGGGGGTCGGCTGGCTTGGGGAGGGGGTCGGCGGCGGCAGCGGCTCTGGCTCGGTTTCCTTCCGAGTCTGGCAGCAGCACGGGCGAGGAGGCGACGGCTTGGGCCGGCCTGGCTCGGTTGGGCCCTTGGCCCAGTCGGGCGCGGGGTTTTTTTAAAACAATTTCGCTGCGCCTAAAAATATTTTAGAAAAATAAATAAAAATCTAAAAATTCCAAAACTAATTTTCTCCGTCTAAATAAAATATTTAGAACAAGATGAACATTTTTTTGGCTCTAAATGCAATTTTTGAAAACGTGATTTTTCCCTAAATTCAAATAAAATAGCAAATAAAACCAAAATTAAATCTTATTTGATTTTTTATTAAATCCTCAATATTTCTTGATTTTGTGAAAGTCATTTTATTCCCTCTCTCATATTTTGATAATAGAAATAATTGAATATAAAATAAATAAAATCAAATGATCCTATTTTCAAAATTTGATAAAACTCAAATATGAAAATAACGAAATCCCCAACTCTCTCCGAGGGTCCTTGAGTTGCGTAGAATTTCTAGGATCCACCAAAATGCAATAAAATATGCTATGCAATGATGATCTAGTGTATAACATTCCAAATTGAAAATTTGGGATGTTACACATGACTTGTTAGAATTGCTCTCTATACTACACTTAAATCTTTATGAGCTATGGAATTGCTCTAGTGCTTCACTTATATCTTTTTTGCATGGTGCGCTTTAGTATTTTTGAAGAAATGTTGTCATGCTTCACTTAGACTTATTGGAGAGTTAGTAATTTTTTCTAGAAATTCTCTCTTGCTTCACTTAAATTATTTTGAGAGTAGAATTTTTTTATGCTCATGTTCTTCACTTAGATTTGTTTGAGCTTACAAAAAGAAACATATAAAACTAGTCCCAAAGTGATAGATATCCAAGGATGATATAATAAAAAAATTCATGAAGATCATTGGACAAAATAAATTTGATTCCTTGTAATAGTTTTGAGATATGTTGATATAATATGTGAGTCATGTTGATGAGTAATTATGCTTTAGTAAGAATATTGGTGTTAAGGTTTGTGATTCCCTATGCAAGAACGAAAGTCAATAGTTATGCAATGAAATTACATCCTACTTGTGGTGCATTATTTAGTGTTAGTTATGCTTAATGCTTGCTTATGAGATTTCTCGTTTCTTGGTTGGTTGCTTCTCAATCTTTTGCTAGCCTTGATTTTGCACTAAGTATGATCGCTACTTGTGCATTCAAAATCCTTTAAACCAGGTTTTTGCCACATGAGTCCACCATACCTACCTATATGCGATATTCTTTAGCCGTTCTAAGCAAATTTGTATGTGCCATCTCTAATTTTCAAAATAAACTTCTCTTTTGTGTGCTCGTACCACTCATGAAATGGTAGGTGGTGGCTGATATATTTCCATGCTAGATGTGTTATTTTCAAGATGAGTGTTTATTCACTTGTCATTGCACGAGAGTACGACAAAGGTAGTAGGGATGCCCAGTCCCCAAATGAAAAATGAATTTACTTTATGTTGTCAAGTAATAAATTCCTTGGAAAATGTTGGTATGGAAGGCACCTGAGGATACGGTTAGCCATGGAAAGTGAAAGTATGGTGAAAAAAGGAATAAACTTTATTTTCTGTTTGGGAACCGCCTATGATACATCTAGCATGGAAAGTATTGGGAACTACTCGATTGTTTTTGTTTACAGCAAAAGCATGCCACCCAAAATGTTTTATCTCTATCTTTTTCGCTTTGAGCTCTGGAACCTCTACAAATCCCTACTTCCCTCCGCGAAGGGCCTTTCTATTTACTTTATGCAATTTTTATTTTTACTTGAGTCTCCATATTCTCTTATAAAGCACCAACTAAGGGGCACTATGATCGTACTTGAGCACTGGGTGTAGCTAATATGCGAGTGTGTTTCATGAATGGATCAATGATTGAGCATAATGGGCTAGGGATAACTTACTTTAGCATTGATATTTTGAAAGACATGGTTGCTTGTTGATATGCTTGAGTATTAATGTCCTCATGTCAAAACTAGACTATTGCTTTGAACCATATAAAATTCCAATTGTCCATGCTATAAAAGAAAGAATATGTGATGAACATGTTAGGCGGCATTCCCCATCAAAAAAAAATCTGTTTTTATCATTTACCTACTCGAGGACGACTGGGAATTAAGCTTGGGGATGCTGATACGTCTCCAACGTATCTATAATTCTTGATTGTTCCATGCTGCTGTATTATCATTCTTGGACGTTTTACAATCATTTTATATCATTTTGGGACTAACCTATTGACATAGTGCCAAGTGCCAGTTGCTGTTTTTGCTTGTTTTTTACATCGTAGAAAATCAATATCAAACGGAGTCCAAATGCAGCGAAACTTTTTGTGGAAATAATATGGACCAGAAGACACCCAATGGGCCGGAGAAGCACCTGGGGGGGGGGTTCCCCAAGGGGGGCACAACCAACCAAGGTGCGCCTGGGCCCCCAGGCGCACCCAGGTGGGTTGTGCCCACCTTGGTGGCCTCCCGCACCGCCTCTTTGCTCTAAAAATACCCCAATATTCCAGAAACCCTAGGGGAGTCGAAAAAAATCAATTCCAGCCGCCGCAAGTTCCAGAAACTACAGATCCAATCTAGACACCATCACAGAGGGGTTTATCATCCTCATCGGTGCCTCTCCGATGATGCATGAGGAGTTCATTGTAGACCTTCGAGTCCGTAGTTGGTAGCTAGATGAGTTCCTCTCCCTCTCCCTCTCTCTCTCTTGATTCTCAATACAATGCTCTCTTGGAGATCCATTTTATGTAACTCTTTGTTGCGGTGTGTTTGTTGGGATCCGATGAACTTCAAGTTTATGATTAGATCTATGTTTTTATCCATGAAGTTACTTGTGTCTTTTGATCTCTTATATGCATGATTACTTGTAGCCTTGTATTTGTTCTTCGAATCTTTGGTTTAGTTAGGCCAACTAGATTGATTTTTCTTGCCATGGGAACATGTGCTTTATGATGGGTTCGATCTTACGGTGCTTGATCCCAGTGACGGAATGGGAACCAACATGTATGTATCGTTGCTATTAAGGATAACAAGATGGGGTCTATTTCTACATAAATAGATATTGTCTACATCATGTCATCGTTCTTATTGCATTGCTCCATTTCTCGATGAACTTAATACACTAGATGCATGCTGGATAGTGGTCGATGTGTGGAGTAATAGTAGTAGATGCAGGCAGGAGTCGGTCTACTAATCTTGGACGTGATGCCTATATAATGATCATTGCTTGGATATCGTCATGATTATTTGAAGTTCTATCAATTTCCCAACAGTAATTTGTTTACCCACCGTTGCTATTTTTCTTGAGAGAAGTCACTAGTGAAACCTACGCCCCCGGGTCTCTTCTTAAATATATTTGCCTTCACTGTCTATTTTTATTTGCTTTTATTTTCAGATCTATTTATCTAAAAGTCCAAAAATACCTTGCTGCAATTTTTATTTATTTATTTTGTCTCGCGTTCCCATGAGATCTATTTATCCAATCTGCTTCAACTTTACCTATCTTTTTACCCGTGAGGGATTGACAACCCCTCCCTTACGTCGGGTTGCAAGTATTTGTTCTTTGTGTGCAGGAGCTATTTATGTGGTGTTGCATGGTTCTCCTACTGGTTCGATAACCTTCGTCTGATCACTGAGGTAAATACCTACCGTAGCTGTGCTGTATCATCCCTTCCTCTTTGGGGAAATACCGACGTAGTTCAAGACGCATCACTCCTGTGCGCCAATAAGGAAGGGGGCGCGGCCATGGGCAGGAGCCCAAGGGGGATTCGGCCTCCCTTGGGGCGCCTCTTGGTGACCTCCCCTCTCCTCCCCCACCTATATATATATATGTGGGAGGGGGTGTCGATGTCAAAACTGGCGGATCTCAGATAGGGGGTCCCGAACTGTGCATCTAAGGTCGATGGTAACAGGAGACAAGGGACACGATGTTTACCCAGGTTCGGGCCCTCTCTATGGAGGTAATACCCTACTTTCTGCTTGATTGATCTTGATGAATATGAGTATTACAAGATTTGATCTACCACGAGATCGTAATGGCTAAACCCTAGAAGTCTAGCCTGTATGACTATGTTATTCAGTATATCCTATTCGGACTACACCCTCCGGTTTATATAGACACCAGGGGGATCTAGGGTTACATAGAGTCGGTTACATAAGATGGAATCTTCATAGTTGTTCGCCAAGCTTG
>NC_053026.1:106913830-106925976 GCF_003073215.2 Triticum urartu | reverse complement strand
AAAGACTCAATCCTGATAAGATAACTTCAAAGGGGAACGCCTCGATGCGGCTATATTCACGTGTCGAGCATGACTTAGAGGCATAACCGCATTGAAAGCAATGTCGCAAGTGAGGTAATCTTCGCAACAACCCATGTACATAAATAAAGGGAAAAGGTACATAGTTGGCTTACACTCGCCACGTCACACAAATACATAAATAAGTCATTACATTCATCCAATACACTCAAGGTCCGACTACGGAACCAAAATAAAGATCAACCCCCAAATGCGACAAAGTCCCCGATCGCCCCAACTGGGCACCACTACTGATCATCTGGGAAAGACACGTAGTAACGACGAGAGTCTTCATCGAAACTCCCACTTGAGCTCGGTCATATCATCTGGAGGTATCATCGGTCCCTTGCATCTGGTTTGGAAGTAATCTGTGAGTCACGGGGACTCAGCAATCTCGCACCCTCGCGATCAAGACTATTTAAGCTTATAGGTAAGGCTAAAGGTATGATGTGGAGCTGCAGCAAGCGACTAGCATATATGGTGGCTAACATGCGCAAAGAGAGCGAGAAGAGAAGGCAAAAGCACGATCGAACAACTATGATCAAGAAGTGATCCTAGAACAACCTACGTCAAGCATTACTCCAACACCGTGTTCACTTCCCGGACTCCGCCGAGAAGAGACCATCATGGTACACACGCGGTTGTGCATTTTAATTAAGTTAAGTTTCAGGTTATCTACAACCGGACATTAACAAATTCCCATCTGCCCATAACCACGGGCACGGCTTTCGAAAGTTCAAATCCCTGCAGGGAGTCCCAACTTAGCCCATCACAAGCTCTCACGGTCAACGAAGGATATTCCTTCTCCAAGACAATCCGATCAGACTCGGCATCCCGGTTACAAGACATCCTCGACAATGGTAAAACATTCCAGCAACACCGCCCGAATGTGCCGACAAATCCCGATAGGAGCTGCACATATCTCGTTCTCAGGGCACACTCAGATGAGACCTACGAGTAAAACCAACCCTCAAGTTTCCGAGGTGGCCCCGCAGGCTACTCGTCGGACCAACACTCAGAGGAGCACTGGCCCAGGGGTTTAAAAGATGACCCTTGGCTCCGGAAACCCAAGGGAAAGAGGCTAGGTGGCAAATGGTAAAACCAAGGTTGGGCATTGCTGGAGGAGTTTTATTCAAGGCGAACTGTCAAGGGGTTCCCATTATAACCCAACCGTGTAAGGAACGCAAAATCCGGGAACATAACACCGATATGACAGAAACTAGGGCGGCAAGAGTGGAACAAAACACCAGGCATAAGGCCGAGCCTTCCACCCTTTACCAAGTATATAGGTGCATTAAGATAAACAAGATAATATGGTGATATCCCAACAATAAACATGTTCCAACAAGGAACGATCTCCAATCTTCACCTGCAACTAGCAACGCTATAAGAGGGGCTGAGCAAAGCGGTAACATAGCCAAACAACGGTTTGCTAGGACATGGTGGGGTTAGAGGTTTGACATGGAAAATGGGAGGCATAATAAGAAAGTGGTAGGTATCCTAGCATAGGCATAGCAAAAGAGCGAGCATCTAGCAAGCAAAGATAGAAGTGATTTCGAGGGTATGGTCATCTTGCCTGCAAAGTTCTCATAGTCGACTTGATCCTCGTAAGCGTACTCAACGGGCTCCTCACTCACTTACTCGTCTCCATGCTCTACCCAAGCAAGAACAACAAACAAAAAGGAACACAATCAACCACGTGCAATGCTCAAGCAACATGACGCAAACATGGTATGATATGCGGGATGCGATATGTGATGCATAGGCATGATTTGGAAAGGAATGATTGAACATGGCCTCAAATTGGAAAACCAAGAGTGCCACTGGAAAGGTGAGTTGATTTCGGTCGAAATCAATATAAAGATCACCGGAATCGGATGCACGGTTTGGAAATGGCAAGCAAAATAAATATGGCACCGGTCTGCGATAATCAGCACGGGACCATCTAAATGCATCAGGAACAACATGCTATAGCACTCCAACATGACAACAAAATATATGGCAGGGATCCACTCATGATGCTTGACAAAAGATGAACACTGAGCGGCTAATTCACTCATTAATAGGTTCAAACAAGCATGGCAAAAGTGCAAAAGATAACAGGTTACAGACTTAGTGGAATTAACAACAAGTCAGGAATTTATCATCAGGAGGCAATGTTTAGAGCACGATAACTACATGATACAGGAACATATCATGGAAAAGCAAGGCATGGAATGAAGCTACTCAAAACATATAACAAAAGTCCCTTAGTGACCAAGAGCCAAAAGGGATCAGAAAATACAATTGCAAGCATGTGAACAAAGCAAAAACATAAACAGATTCAGACTTAGTGAAAAATTGGAGCATACAAAACAGATTAACGAGTAGGCATGTTTACGAGCTCGATGCACTCACTACGAGGCATTCCATGACAAATTAATCATACACCCAGCAAATAGACATGGCATAGAAGCTAGACATGGCAAGAACAACAACATAGCGTGCATGGATCAACAACAACAAGCTCGGCAAAAATGCTAAACATGTTAACAATCTGCCGGGAACATTTTATAGCAAAAGTAGAGCTCGATTGACTCAAGCTATGGTGCTCCATAATTGCAAACAAAGACATGGATGGATAGAGCACGACATTATCTACAAAACATCATTACTAATCATGCTCAAAAGAGGCACGAATCACTAGGAAACAACATGAACATATGGCATAAAAATAATGACAGGGCAAGGACTTAGTGAAATTATAAGTCCCTGAAATCAGCATCATTGAGTAAGCTACTTTACATGCTTGTGCTAGTCACCACAAGGATCACAAAAATACATGCCATAAACCCCTGTAAAGAAGGCATGGCATTCTACAAAACACATGTAGAGCTCAGGATCATAGCATGCACACATTAATCATGGCAAAAATGACAAAAGTGCATTTGCTGAAACAGATCTGAAACTATCATCACATAGCCCTCTTCCAACAGCATTTCGGGCACCAAGATGAGCTCAAATGGAAATGATGCAATGAGATGAAATGATGTACTCTTCGAGACGAACATTTTGATATGCTACACGCACGAATCGGAGCCATGGATACAGAGATATGATGCGATGAAAAATGCAAAATATACTGAAAATTAGGTCAAAAGTCAACCCGAGATCCAGATCCAGATCGGGGTACTGTAGCGGCTCGCGACCCGAGGTTCACCGGAGATGGAGTCACTATTCGCCGGAGCTCGAGGGAGAGGAAGGAGAGGTCGCCGGACTTGGCGCGTCGGTCGGAGAAGGTTCACGGCAGGGGCTGGCGACACGGGCGAGAGGGTTGGATGGCGAGCGGGCGGAAGCGGCGCGCGAGCTCGGCGGGACAGCGGCTGTGAAGTTCGGCGGAGGTTACCTGTGCGGCGGCCGGGCGAATGAGTGGCCGGCGCGAGGCGGTGTGCAGAGATGCGGCGGCCTGGGCGGAGAGGAGAAGGACGTGCTGGGCCTGTGGCGCGCGGGCGGTCGGGCTCTGGGGCTCGATGTGGGTCGCGGAGGTTTGGAGCGGTGAGTAGACGGCTGGACGAAAGGTGTGCCGCGGGTGCACCATGGGTCTTGACAGTTGGCGGCGCGGGGCAGGGTCGACGTGTGTGGCCGGACGCGGACGTCGCGCGGAGAGGGAAGGGCGTTAGGGTTATGACCCGAAAATTTCGGGGGAGATGCTATTATAGGTAGAGGGAGCTAGGAGGCTCCAAATTGAGCACGGTTTGCGGCCACGCGATCGTGATCGAACGACAGATGATGGAGGGGGTTTAGGTGGGTTTTGGGCCAAATTGGAGGGTGTTGGGCTGCAACACAACGAGGCCTTTTCGGTCCCTCGGTTAACCGTTGGAGTATCAAACGAAGTCCAAATGGCATGAAACTTGACAGGCGGTCTACCGGTAGTAAACCAAGGCCGCATGACAAGTCTCGGTCCAATCCGAAATGTTTACACCCACGAAAAGAGGTAGAAAGGGACCGGAGGACATAGGAGCGCCGGAATGCAAAACGGACAACGGGGAAAATGCTCGGATGCATGAGACGAACACGTATGCAAATGCAATGCACATGATGACATGATATGAGATGCATGACAAAGACAAAAACACGGAGACAAAAACCCGACAACGAGGAAATATATAACTTAGTGCCGAAAATGGCAAGAGTTGGAATACAAATATGGCAAGTTACATCGGGTGTTACAAGAAATCAATTCATTACAAGAGAGTAGAGGGGGGAAGAAACATCATAGGATCCAAATATAATAGCAAAGCTCGCGATACATCAAGATCGTATCATCTCAAGAACACGAGAGAGAGAGAGATCAAACACATAGCTACTGGTACATACCCTCAGCCCCGAGGGAGAACTACTCCCTCCTCATCATGGAGAGCACCGGGATGATGAAGATGGCCACCGGAGAGGGATTGCCCCCTCTGGCAGGGTGCCGGAACGGGTCTAGATTGGTTTTCGGTGGCTAGAGGCTTCTGGCGGCGGAACTGCCGATCTATTGTGCTCCCGATGTTTTTAGGGTATATGGAGATATATAGGCGGAAGAAGTACGTCAGGGGGGCACAGGGGCCCACGAGGGTGGAGGGCGCGCCCAGGGGGGTGGGCGCGCCCCTGCCTCGTGGCTCTCGTTCCCTGACGTGCACTCCAAGTCTTCTGGGCTTCTTTCCTTCCAAAAATAAGTTCCCGTGAAGTTTCAGGTCAATTGGACTCCGTTTGATTTTCCTTTTCTTGCGATATCTAAAACAAGGAAAACAAAACTGGCACTGGGCTCTGGGTTAATAGGTTAGTCCCAAAAATGATATAAAGTGTATAATAAAGCCCATAAATCAAAACAATAATAATAGCATGGAGCAATCAAAAATTATAGATACGTTGGAGACGTATCAGCATCCCCAAGCTTAATTCCTGCTCCTCGAGTAGGTAAATGATAAAAACAGAATTTTTGATGTGGAATGCTACTTGGCATAATTTCAATGTAATTCTTCTTAATTGTGGCATGAATATTCAGATCCGAAAGATTCAAGATAAAAGTTCATATTGACATAAAAATAATAATACTTCAAGCATACTAACTAAGCAATTATGTCCTCTCAAAATGGCCAAAGAAAGTTCATCCCTACAAAATCATATAGTTTAGTCATGCTCCATTTTCGTCACACAAGAATGCTCTCATCATGCACAACCCCGATGACAAGCCAAGCAATTGTTTCATACTTTAGTAATCTCAAACCTATAAACTTTCACGCAATACATGAGCGCGAGCCATGGATATAGCACTATGGGTGGAATAGAATATGATGATGGGGGTTATGTGGAGAAGACAAAAAGGGAAAGTCTCACATCAACGAGGCTAATCAATGGGCTATGGAGATGCCCATCGATTGATGATGAGAGAGTGGATTGCCATGCAACGGATGCACTAGAGCTATAAATGTATGAAAGCTCAACAAAAGAAACTAAGTGGGTGTGCATCCAACTTGCTTGCTCACGAAGACCTAGGGCACTTGGAGGAGGCCCATTGTTGGAATATACAAGCCAAGTTCTATAATGAAAAATTCCCACTAGTATATGAAAGTGACAAAACAAGAGACTCTCTATCATAAAGATCATGGTGCTACTTTGAAGCACAAGTGTGGAAAAAAAGGATAGTAGCATTGCCCCTTTTTTATTTTTTTTTGGGCCTTCTTTTTTTATTTGGCCTTTCTCCCTTTTTTTGGGACAATGCTCTATTAATGATGATCATCACACTTCTATTTATTTACAACTCAATGATTACAACTCGATACTAGAACAAGATATGACTCTATATGAATGCCTCCGGCGGTGTACCGGGATGTGCGATGAATCAAGAGTGACATGTATAAAAATTATGAATGCGGTGGCTTGGCCACAAATACGATGTCAACTACATGATCATGCAAAGCAATATGACAATGATGATGCGTGTCATAATAAACGGAACGGTGGAAAGTTGCATGGCAATATATCTCGGAATGGCTATGGAAATGCCATAATAGGTAGGTATGGTGGCTGTTTTGAGGAAGATATAAGGAGGTTTATGTGTGAAAGAGCGTATCATATCACGGGGTTTGGATGCACCGGCGAAGTTTGCACCATCTCAATGTGAGAAAGGGCAATGCACGGTACCGAAGAGGCTAGCAATGATGGAAGGGTGAGAGTGCGTATAATCCATGGACTCAACATTAGTCATAAGAACTCACATACTTATTGCAAAAATCTACAAGTCATCAAAAACCGCACTACGTGCATGCTCCTAGGGGGATAGATTGGTAGGAAAAGACCATCGCTCGTCCCCGACCGCCACTCATAAGGAAGGACAATCAAAGAACACCTCATGTTTCAAATTTGTTACACAACGTTTACCATACGTGCATGCTACGGGACTTGCAAACTTCAACACAAGCATTTCTCAAATTCACAACTACTCAACTAGCACGACTTTGATATTATTACCTCCATATCTCAAAACAATCATCAAGCATCAAACTTATCTTAGTATTCAAAACACTCATAAGAAAAATTACTAATCTTGAATACCTAGCATATTAGGATTTTAAGCAAAATTACCATGCTATTAAAGACTCTCAAAATAATATAAGTGAAGCATGAGAGTTCATCTATTTCTATAAAATAAAACCACCACCGTGCTCTAAAAGATATAAGTGAAGCACTAGAGCAAATGACAAACTACTCGAAAGATATAAGTGAAGATCAATGAGTAGTCGAATAATTATGCAACTATGTGAAGACTCTCTAACATTTAATAATTTCAGATCTTGGTATTTATTCAAACAGAAAGCAAAACAAAATAAAATGACGCTCCAAGCAAAAACACATATCATGTGGTGAATAAAAATATAGCTCCAAGTAAAGTTACCGATGAACGAAGACGAAAGAGGGGATGCCTTCCGGGGCATCCCCAAGCTTAGGCTCTTGGTATCCTTGAATATTACCTTGGGGTGCCTTGGGCATCCCCAAGCTTAGGCTCTTGCCACTCCTTATTCCATATATCCATCAAATCCTTTACCCAAAACTTGAAAACTTCACAACACAAAACTTAACGAGAAAATCGTAAGCTCCGTTAGCGAAAGAAAACAATACCACTTCAAGGTACTGTAATGAACTCATTATTTTATTTATATTGGTGTTAAACCTATGTATTCCAACTTCTCTATGGTTTATAAACTATTTTACTAGCCATAGATTCATCAAAATAAGCAAACAACACATGAAAAACAGAATCTGTCAAAAACAGAACAGTCTGTAGTAATCTGGATCAAACGTATACTTCTGGAACTCATAAAATTCTCAAATAAATTTCTGGACCTGAGGAATTTATCTATTAATCATCTTCAAAAATAGATTAACTAAATATCACTCTCCAAATAAAAATGGCAGCAATTCTCGTGAGCGCTAAAGTTTCTGTTTTTTACAGCATGATCAACAAGACTTTCCCCAAGTCTTCCCAAAGGTTCTACTTGGCACAAACACTAATTAAAAGCATAAAACCACATCTAAACAGAGGCTAGATGAATTATTTATTACTAAACAGGAACAAAAATAAAGTTGGGTTGCCTCCCAACAAGCGCTATCGTTTAACGCCCCTAGCTAGGCATGATGATTTCAATGATGCTCACATAAAAGATAAGAATTGAAACATAAAGAGAGCATCATGAAGAATATGACTAGCACATTTAAGTCTAACCCACTTCCTATGCATAGGGATTTTGTGAGCAAACAACTTATGGGAACAAGAATCAACTTGCATAGGAAGGTAAAACAAGCATAACTTCAAAACTTTAAGCACATAGAGAGGAAACTTGATATTATTGCAATTCCTATAAGCATATATTCCTCCCTCATAATAATTTTCAGTAGCATCATGAATGAATTCAACAATATAACCAGCACCTAAAGCATTCTTTTCATGATCTACAAGCATAGAAATTTTATTACTCTCCACATAAGCAAAATTCTTCTCATTCGGAATAGTGGGAGTATCATAAGAAACTCGAATACTATAAATTGTTTCCACATTAAAAGAGTAATGTTCAGAAAAAGGGTAATCATAATCATGACAAGTTTTATAAATATAATCATCACTACTTTGTATAGCATAAGTATCATCACAATATCATCATAAGTAGGAGGCATGCTATCATCATTATAAATTTGCATATCAAAACTTGGGAGACTAAAAATATCATCTTCATTAAACGTAGCATCCCCAAGCTTGGGACAAACATTAATTGCAGCAAATATATTCTCAAAAACATCATCTTCATCAAACATAGCATCCCCAAGCTTGGGCCTTTTCATATCATAAGCATAATCACTCTCATCATTAATAGTATGGATAGCACCAATAGTATAGCAATTATCATATTCTTCCAAGCAAGTGCCAAAAAGATTTTCAAGATCATAAGAAGTATCATTATCTTCCACAATTATATTTTCATGAGGCACAATAGTAATAGGAGCAGCATTATTTGGGGAGAGATATCTTTTTACCTCTCTTCCTTTTTCTTTTCTTCTTCTTCACCACATCATGTGTGGGTTCAATCCTCTTTTTGGAGCTCCTTATTAATGAGATTGGTTGAATAGGAGGCTCCTCTCGTTACCTGATTCATCATAAGAAATAATAGGAGGGTATTGGGAAGTCTCTTCCCTTTCATTAGTATTCTCTTCATCTTCTATTTGTTTTCTTTTCTTTATGTAATTGGCAATATAAGGATTTTCAATACAATTCACCGCACAATACATATAAATTTCTCTAGATCAAAATCAAGAAATCTATCAAGATTAAACTTTGGAATACCCTCAGTTATACGTTTCATTTCCTCATACCCCAAAAGAAGACTAAGCTCTTTATGATGCTCAAGGGTAATCAAATTATCACAATTTTTGGATACGATTCGGTCATGAAACAATTTGCATTGGAGATTTAAATGACCATGTTCATTGCAAAGTTCACAAGGGGCGCGAAAAATATTGAATTTTCAGCACAACATCAAGACTTTCTTGCAACAATTTAGTTTCTAAGTACTTATGCCTCTTGCAATATCTATCTTCCCTATTTGGTGTGTACTTGCAAACCCAATGCACTCCACAAAAATTGACATGTTTATAGGAGACATTTTCATCATAACTAGTGCAATCATCATTGTATCATGGATATTCAAAGAATTCGTACTAACAACATTGCAATCATGCTCATCATTAATATTTAGTGCCAAACATTTTATAGATTTCTTCTTCTAGCACTTGAGCACAATTATTTTTCCATCATACTCACGAAAGATATTAAAAGTGAAGCGTATGAGACAAACTCAATTCCATTTTTTGTAGTTTTCTTTTATAAACTAAACTAGTGATAAAACAAGAAACTAAAAGACTCGATTGCAAGATCTAAAGATATACCTTCAAGCGCTAACCTCCCCGGCAACGGCGCCAGAAAAGAGCTTGATGTCTACTACACAACCTTCTTCTTGTAGACGTTGTTGGGCCTCCAAGTGCAGAGGTTTGTAGGACAGTAGCAAATTTCCCTCAAGTGGATGACCTAAGGTTTATCAATCCGTAGGAGGCGTAGGATGAAGATGGTCTCTCTCAAGCAACCCTGCAACCAAATAACAAAGAGTCTCTTGTGTCCCCAACACACCCAATACAATGGTAAATTGTATAGGTGCACTAGTTCGGCGAAGAGATGATGATACAAGTGCAATATGGATGGTAGATATAGGTTTTTGTAATCTGAAATATAAAAACAGCAAGGTAACTAATGATAAAAGTGAGCGTAAACGGTATTGCAATGATAGGAAACAAGGCCTAGGGTTCATACTTTCACTAGTGCAAGTTCTCTCAACAATAATAACATAATTGGATCATATAACTATCCCTCAACATGCAACAAAGAGTCACTCCAAAGTCACTAATAGCGGAGAACGAACGAAGAGATTATGGTAGGGTACGAAACCACCTCAAAGTTATTCTTTCCAATCAATCCGTTGGGCTATTCCTATAAGTGTCACAAACAGCCCTAGAGTTCGTACTAGAATAACACCTTAAGACACAAATCAACAAACCCTAATGTCACCTAGATACTCCAATGTCACCTCAAGTATCCGTGGGTATGATTATACGATATGCATCACACAATCTCAGATTCATCTATTCAACCAACAAGACCTCAAAGAGTGCCCCAAAGTTTCTACCGGAGAATCACGACGAAAACGTGTGCCAACCCCTATGCATAGGTTCATGGGCGGAACCCGCAAGTTGATCACCAAAACATACATCAAGTGAATCACGTGGTATCCCATTGTCACCACAGATACGCACGGCAAGACATACATCAAGTGTTCTCAAATCTTTAAAGACTCAATCCGATAAGATAACTTCAAAGGGGAAACTCAATCATTACAAGAGAGTAGAGGGGAAAGAAACATCATAAGATCCAACTATAATAGCAAAGCTCGCGATACATCAAGATCGTATCACTCAAGAACACGAGAGAGAGAGAGAGATCAAACACATAGCTACTGGTACATACCCTCAGCCCCGAGGGAGAACTACTCCCTCCTCGTCATGGAGAGCACCGGGATGATGAAGATGGCCACCGGAGAGGGATTCCCTCCGGCAGGGTGCCGGAACGGGTCAAGATTGGCTTTCGATGGCTACGGAGGCTTCTGGCGGCGGAACTCCTGATCTATTGTGCTCCCTGATGTTTTTAGGGTATATGGAGATATATAGGTGGAAGAAGTATGTCAGGGGGGCCAGAGGGGCCCACGAGGGTGGAGGGCGCGCCCCCTGCCTCATGGCCTCCTCGTAGATCCCCTAACGTGCACTCCAAGTCTTCTGGGCTTCTTCTGATCCAAAAATAAGTTCCGTGAAGTTTCACGTCAATTGGACTCCGTTTGGTCTTCCTTTTCTGTGATATTCTAAAACAAGGTAAAAACAGAAACTGGCACTGGGCTCTGGGTTAATAGGTTAGTCCCAAAAATGATATAAAAGTGTATAATAAAGCCCATAAACATCCAAAACACATAATGTAATAGCATGGAACAATAAAAAATTATAGATACATTGGAGACGTATCACACACATTTATAAAGAAGGAGTAGATGGTGTTATTAGACGTTGTGTGCCTGAGCATGAACAGGAACATATCCTACGCAAGTGCCACTCCGAGGCCTACAGAGGACACCACGCTGGAGATAGAACTGCACACAAGGTATTACAATCTGGTTTTTATTGGCCTACTCTCTTCAAGGATGCTCGTAAGTATTTCTTGTCTTGTGATGAATGCCAGAGAATTGGCAATATTAGTAGACGTCAAGAAATTCCTATGAATTATTCACTTGTTATTGAACCATTTGATGTTTGGGGCTTTGATTATATGGGACCTTTTCCTTCCTCTAATGGGTATACACATATTTTAGTTATTGTTGATTATGTTACTAAGTGGGTAGAAGCTATTCCAACTAGTAGTGCTGATCATAACACTTCTATTAAGATGCTTAAAGAAGTTATTTTTTCAAGGTTTGGAGTCCCTAGATATTTTATGACTGATGGTGGTTCACATTTTATTCATGGCGCTTTCCATAAATTGCTTGCTAAGCATGATGTTAATCATAGAATTGCATCTCCTTATCACCCTCAGTCTAGTGGTCAAGTAGAATTGAGTAATAGAGAAATTAAGTTGATCCTGCAAAAGACTGTTAATAGATCTAGAAATAATTGGTCTAAGAAACTTGATGATGCATTATGGGCTTATAGAACTGCTTATAAAAACCCTATGTGTATGTCTCCGTGTAAAATGGTTTATGGAAAAGCATGTCACTTACCTCTTGAACTAGAGCATAAAGCTTATTGGGCAATCAAAGAGCTCAACTATGATTTTAAACTTGCTGGTGAGAAGAGGTTATTTGACATAAGCTCGCTTGATGAATGGAGAACCCAAGCCTATGAAAATGCCAAGTTATTTAAAGAAAAAGTTAAAATATGGCATGACAAAAGGATATAAAAGCGTGAGTTTAAATCTCTCTCTTGTG